>NW_019393120.1:337500-500000 GCF_000648675.2 Cimex lectularius
GAGAAAAGCAGGTCCAGGTAAAAAATAATGCTGCCTGATAGGTTTGTATTTCCTAGTTCAAAAGAAAGAACGAGTTACCCGGAAGCTAAGAGCGATGGCACAATTGTTTTTAAAGAAAATAGACCAAACATAAGACAGAAGAGAAAGGCCGTGTAACACTAAAGTAAAACTGTCATTGATTCATTAAAGTTATAAGGTTAATTTTATACCAAAACACAAAGACTGACTGATATTAAATAAAAAATATTACAAAATATACATAAAAAATGCGGTTGGTCCTGAACTTGACTTGAGCCAACGTCGAAATGTGGTTTTCCCTTCGACCCGCGGTTGGAGAGTTTTCCAGTTTCGCAGAACGAGCGAGTTCACGTCAAATCCCTTCTAGGTCCTCACAAACACACATTTTCCCCAACTAAGCTCATTATAAACCCTCACCGCAATACATGTGCAAATTTCAGATGCTGGGGAGGGAAAACTTTATTCTTGAGCAGAGACAAACTTTCTCCGTGGTACACACTGATATTAATCGCGCGAAATTTTCACACCGCGACGTTTGCCACGTTTGTCCCGGTTTAACAGTCCTTATGTCACGTAGATAAAAGACAAGAAACTTGTTTAAAAACTAATTACAAAAAAACATCGTTGTTTAATGGAAAGCAAATTATAATTTAACGGATATATTATGTAAGCTGTGGTTAACAATGCCTTTGATTTTCATTAGCGGTTTGGTTGAAAAGGTTAATTTTAGAAACGACCTTTAATCCTTTGAAGTATAGAAAGGCTCTGGAAATCAAAACAACACATTTGCTTTCACCCCTGGACAGCTTTGTTTTAATTCCAAGCCATAAATTTAGAACAATAGTGCAAAAGGCAGCAGTGATTAATGTATTTAAATCATTAAACAATACTTTCAATTATTTGGGATTCATATATATTGAAGCCTGAATGTCGAAAACTACAATTAATCATTTTTGTCTATAACTGGTGGCATCATCAATGGGACAACAAAAGACAATTGAATCTTTAATAGCTTTGGTAGATTATCACCTCAGTAAATAGCGTCGGTGGCCGCAACGGTTTAGGCGTTGACACGGCGTTCATCACGTTCATCGTAAGGTGAAGGCCCCGGGTTCGAAACCAGCGGCCCTTCATTCAAACCCGACATACTTATGGGCTTTTATACACTAATAATAAAACCCAGTTTTTTTAGTACATCAATTATTCATAGTACGATCAATTTTATTTTGTTATTTATTTAGAAATCGTGAGATGCGGTCTGGTGTGATGTAGGTTTCAGAAAAACATTTTCTTTATCGTGCCAACGTTTCGATCTTAATTAAAATCATCTTCAGGGCCTTGTGTTGTCTGCATTTCAGCAAAAAAGTTTAAATAAATAAATTTCGAACTGTCACTAATCACCACACATTTCTACACGACAAGAACGAAGAACATGGGATTCTATGAACAAATTGCAACTACATATGGACACGAAGCTAAAAGTATACTGAAAGACATCGGCACCAATGAGAAGAAACTCGCATCGGCCATCAATCAGAGAACTTTTTTGCTGAAATGCAGACAACACAAGGCCCTGAAGATGATCTCAATAAAGATCGAAACGTTGGCACGATAAATAAAATGTTTTTCTGAAACCTACATCACACCAGACCGCATCTCACGATTTCTAAATAAATATCGATTAACGGTTACTAATCACCACACATTTATTTTGTTATTTTGTAATCAAATATATCTATTCATTTCATTTATTTTGTTTACAGATATGCAGACTGGTTTCGACTGGCAAATTTAAAGAAGAGAGGATGAAAGAAAAAAAGTGACTATTAATTACAATAATTACATCTGAAATTATATAAATAAACTTGAAACGAAAAAAAATTAATAATATTTTTAAATAACGTTGGAAAACACAAACATAAAAATAGATAGGTTAACAAATTGTTACTTGGTACTTAACAAATTGAAATACACCCAAGATCATTACTTTTCAATACGGCTGTCTTCCCTCAACACCCCAACATCGATTCTGTTCTTGTAATTCGATCATTCGAAGACAACCTATTTACCAGTTAGAGTTTTTGAGTCTTTCTATTGACGATATCTTCCACCTTCTGGGGTCGTTTTTGGGACCAGTGTTTTTACTTGCCCTCCTTGCTGGCACATATTCCCCGTATTTGTTGTGGCCTTTAAAGACCCAATATTCCAGTATTATTTTTAATATTCATTTTAATGTGGCTATAATTTATGTTGCAAAATTGATTTGGACCTATATGTTGTTCCGAGTTTCCTTTTTTATAACGACGTCTGTTGCCTCTTTACCTGAAATCCCCTCACCGTTAAACTATTTGTTAATTACAATTTTTTTAGGCAGTTTCAGAGTAGTTTGAGTAGACTTCGTCGACTTAAAAACCTGCCTGGCTAGCTGATAGTATTATTATTATTATTATTATTCAATTAATTAATCTTTATGTAAGGTATTGGCTGAAATCACGATAGCTCAAGTGGTTAGAGCAGCGGCGTATTTACCGAGGGTCGGGGTTCGAATCCCGCTCGTGACACTGACTTTTTTATATCAATCAATACATTATTAAAGATTAATTAATTGAAAAATGTTATTCGGTCAAGCGGACCACAAACTCTAATGAATTATTAATACTTATTACTAATATACTTGTTATTGCTATCATTCGGGTTGAAAGATAGTTATGGTTAAGCCAGAAACACACTTACCGGATTCTCCGCCATGCGTCACTACCCGATGCTACCCGACGCAAATCCAAACTCCGATTTTCCATAAGGTTGCATTACCACTACCGTGCACATCTAACCGATGCTATGCCACGCTAACCTACCAGACGCTCTGCGATCCCCACTGTCCAGATTTTCGTCGGGTCGCATCGAGTACAGTCGAAGACAAAAGAACCGGACACTCATATTTTTATTCAAACTACATGTATTATTGTCGTTATATTAATTACAACATACTTATTTTAATAAAAACCAAATTAACTGTGATTAAATATTAATTAGTTTTTATGTAAAAATTTAATTTTAATGGTTTGGTAGAAAATTAATCAAAACAGCGGAATACGATTTTTTGATGTAATGAATTTTACTAACAATTTATTTTACTCGCTTCGGCGGTACATATACTAAAATTGGAACAATTTATTACACGGTTTTGCTCATAAAATTTAATTAACTATTTATTTCATAGTTTTCCTCGTAAAATTACACCATTTTGTAATGTCGGGTACCATCAGAACACTCATATTTTTTTAGTTTATTTCAAATTAAGTACATGTAATTTTTTCGTTATTTTAATTACATGTTATTTTAATGTAAACCAAATTAAACGAGATCAAAAATGCGAAGGTTTTTATAAACATTGTATAATTATGATGGTTAGGAGTAACTTTATTTAAAAAAATTAAGTTTAACAAACAATTTATTAGATGGTTGTGCTCATGAAATTTAACTAACAATTTATTACATGGCTCTACAAGGTTTTGCTCAAAATAGTGCATTAAGAACAAAATATGCGTTGCGATTGTGATAGTGATTATTGTGATAAACGCTGTGGACTGTACGCGACGGGTGCTTGCGTCGAATAGATGTGCACACCTCCCAAAACGTGGCAAGGCGTCTGGTAGCGTCGCATGGCGTAGCATCGGGTAAGTGTGTTCCTGGCATTAGGCTTATGACGATGCTGTGTTCCAAACGTTATATTTCTGATTGAGACATTAAACCGTTCTCTATAACTTCAAAGGTAATAGAAATTGTAAAAAAGGAAATAATAGATACTTTAGAGTTTGGGACGGATACTATTCCTCTTTTTTGCAGGTCGAATGCAGGAGTTCCAAAGGGTAGCGTCATGGGCCCAATTACGTTGTCCGATATCCTTTCTCATTCCGACCATTTCTACCATTTCTTTACATCCAATCACGAATCTATCATACCTGACCGATATTTATAAATTCGGTTCTACACAATAAAGCAGTGGATTTTCAAATGGTATATTAAACGAAACGCAACTAAATCTAAATCCATAAACATTACCCTCCAGTACGTCACTCTCACCCCAGTATATTACAATGTTACTTCCTAGCAAAAACGTCGTCCGTTACCTCGGGATGTATTTACACAAGCGATTCTCTTCGAATCACATACACGGCTTAAAACGATAAATGAATCGACCCTCCCAATTAATTACCTTTGGACAACAAAAGACAAATATACACCAAAACCAATAGATAATTACGACATTGAACTGCAGAATTCAATTAAACTCCTAACCTCATACGAATTCAAACCTTACGCGCCTAACGCGCCATTTTATACTATGCTTTAGACATCCATTGCATTAAACATGTTGCGAGATTTAGTTATTAAAAAATTCACCAAAATCTCCAATCACAATTCAATCGACACATGTTGAAACTTTCACCCCGGTCATTTCCGGACAATACGCCTAGATGTCTCAAAACACAATGGCCCAACGACCTGCGAGAACAAATAAAACAATTTTCTGTTCAAAACACTGCTGTCACTGAATGGTATTTTCACTCTTTTATGTTGATTGCAGTTGTGTGTGTGTGTGTGTTTTATAATAGTTATTCATGTTATTCATTGCCCTGAACTCAGATAGTAACTTAATTAGTAGTGTGTGGTGATTAGTGACCGTTAATCGATATTTATTTAGAAATCGTGAGATGCGGTCAGGTGTGATGTAGGTTTCAGAAAAAACAGAAAAACAAGAAAAAAATGGAAAATATATATATTTTTTTTATATTCAATCAAAGTATTTCTATTCACTCAAAGTGTTTGTCTTCTGTGTAATTGTGCTCGCAAGAATGGCACAATTACACAGAAGACAAACACTTTGGGTGAGTTGAAATACTTTGATTGAATATATAAAACAATATATTTTGCTTTGTATAAATTCACTTTTCCACATCAAAAATGTAATTGGTATATGTAAACAATGATTGTAAATCCCAGGCCCTGAAGATGATCTCCATAAAGATCGAAACGTTGGCACGACGAAGAAAATGTTTTTCTGAAACCTACATCACACCAGACCGCATCTCACGATTTCTAAATAAATATTAATTAGTAATAAAAAAATTAATCCATTGAATAAAACTTAAACGAGGGATTAGAAAATCGTAATGTAGTGTAATAAATCTTAAATCGTTTAAAAGACGCTTTCTGTAAGTTTAAAATCCAAAATTTAAACATATAGTGAAATATAATACTGTAGTAGTACGGTGTGTCCTAAGTGGTACTTCGAATATTCTGAATCTTACTAAACTTGGTACGATTATTGTTTGTAATAGGTAGAATTAGGACTATAATGCCACGTGTGGAAGGATTAAATATTAGAAACAGCAATGAATACCATATACCTGATACTGGTAATAATGAAAAACGCGAGATGGAAAAATATATGAGTAGCCGGAAATGACCGTAGAGGTCAGCCGGCCAGGGGAATGAGATTTGTACAGCTAAAAATATACTTATATTTGAAATTGAATTCAAAATGTGATGAATTAATTTATAAACATTATTTTATTTTGTATTTAAAATTCGTTTATTACGAGAAAAACGGGATCCTATTGCAATTGTTTCGTTTTATTGCTGACCCCCGTTGCAATGAAACCAAGTCAGAAATTGGAATCAAGGAGAGGACTTTCTTTTGACGCTACTCTTTGCATGAAATAGCTCGTTTAGGCGTTATTGCATATTTTTATGTGTGACTGAAAAAAGTGCATTTTTCCCAATTTTTGAGGTTTATTATCTTTTGCATAAAAGCAATGTGGTATTTTTATAATGTGCTTTTCTTCAACTTTTCAACATTCTATGTTCCATCTATTGCGAATTTCTCACTTCTCATTTCTCAGTTTTCTACTCAGAAATACAATTATGGATGACAGAAGATGTAACCTGAAAGGAAAAACTTAACGATGTATGTGGTATTCCATTACAATGAAAAATTAATTTGTTGTACTTTATTGTTATTAATATTTTACTAGTTAAATTTGATTATACTTTAAGTGGTTTTTTATGCGCTTACTTTTTCATGCTTAGTTTAAAAATTTTAAAAATTGCTTTATTGTCGGTATCTAAATGTTTATTTTAAAATTAAACGAGTTTAATGAATATAATCTCTTGTTTATAAACTAAACAATTAGAACATAAACATTGGCTAAGACAACCATTAATTTTATAAGGTAAATGAAATTGTCACTTGAATATGATCCAATGTTTATAAACGAAACTATTAGAACATAAACATTGACGAAGACAGTAATTAATTTTATTAGGTAAATAAAATTGACATTATGTTAAATGATAGTTTCTAGTTTTTCTTACACTTTTTTCCATGTTTGGAGATATCTATTTCATGATTTTGTTCGTTTTAAGATTTTTATTGTAGGTTTTGATTGTTTTTCCTACACTAAAAGCCGTCCTTTAATTACTAATAGCTTTTTTTTTGTTAAAAATGAAATATTTTACGTTTTACATTGAAATTCCAGCCGGTTTAGTAAAACGTACTAGAGTTAACATATTTTAAATTCATGCGATGGACGTCATTTGTCGAACTTATATGGCTCTCAAACTGTTCACTTTCAAATAAGTTGGGAATTTTTCAACACAAATCATGAATAGAAAAGTGGTGGTTTCTTTCAGTTTTAATTTTTCTTTTTTTTTTCAAATTGCACCGAGGTGAAAAAAATCACTAGTGAATTCGGGGTCTGCGAAAGCCAGATACTGAATTACTGAATTTGTTAGTCAATTCTCTCCAGTTGTCCAAGTTTGTTTGATTTTATGCATCGAGAATAAATCGACGAAACGTTATCGTGGAAAACTCAAGTCCGCCTTATCCATTAGCCTAATCAGATAAGTCTTGGATAAACGGATAAAGTTGGTAGACCAGTGCAAGCCCCAGGGAAACTAAAGAAGCCGGGAAAAGTTGGTGCTAAAGTCAACGGCGTCCGAAAAATTATGAGCCTTTAGGGACATCTCATTCCCATTGTCTCTTCCCTGTACTTTTACTTCACCAATACAGTTTGTCCCTAATAATTTCTTTTTTCTATTATGAATGAAAATATAAATTATGTGACAATTCATTGATAATAATAATAACAATAATTGCACCCAAGACCAATTTAATTGCAAAACAATTTTTTTTGTTTATTTATCTGTGTAAACCTTGAATAATAATAATAATAATATTCTTTTAAATATTTTTTTTTAATTCGTCAAATGAAGCAACAACAAAATGCTGTTGCGGTTAGACAATTTCTTTCCGCTTTTCTTCGAAATACGTTTTTCTTTCTCACTTCTTTCATTGCTCTTTTAATAAGACTAAGAATGTAGTAGCATTTCGTCTTATCACTCTCTCTCTCTCTCTCTCCCTCTCTCTCTCCCTTTCTCTTTCTCTTTCTCTTTCTCTCATTTTCTCTCTCTCACTCTCTCTCTCTCTCTCTTCTCTATTCCTCCTCTATCTTTCTGTACATCTATTTATTTATGTACGTTTTAATCTTATGTGTGCCTAATTTTCTTTGCCTCACTTCTTTTAGGTTGTATGTTTTGCAACTTTTTTCCATCTTGACCAATTCACTATTTCTCTCTATATAACATCAATTTTCCTGTTTTTTCTATCTGCATTGAAAAAACCTTCAAGAATTTTATACTGTCATAGTCCAATTTTTTTCAAATGTATCTTCTCCAAACATTACCTGGTTTCAACTATATACAATTATATTTAGGCCCTACTTATTTTTTCAAAAAACCGTCCTTTAAAAACGTGTTTTTCATGATAAATGCAAAAAAAAAAATCGAAAAAAATTTATTTTCTTTTTTGGATGTAAAAGGCTCGTAGACATGCTTTTTTACGTATTTTTCATGAAAAACGCAAAATAAAACCAAAAAATCGAACAAATTGTCTTTTTTGAATGTAAAAGGCCCGTAGGCATGTTTTTTTAACGTATTTTTCATGAAAAACGCAAAAAAAATCGAAAAAAAAATTGATTGTCTTTTTTGGATGTAAAAGGCTCGTAGGCATGTTTTTTTACGTATTTTTCATGAAAAACCATCCAATTTTTTCAAATGTATGTTGTCCAAACATTACTTGGTTTCAACAATGTACATTTCTATTTAGGCCCCACTTATTAAAAAAAACCTTTCCTTTGAAAGCATTTACCCAAACGATAGACGGCTGTCATTGCATTCCAAAAACTTATAAACGGTAATTTTTATAAGGCATAATAAAGTTTTATTTTCAGATAGAGCGATCAATTCCTCAGTGACCCCACAGGTGACCCCTCTAACGTACAGAGACAACACATCTCTGATATATCAGTCTGCTGTTTAGAAATATCGTTGGAAGATGTATAAATTTAAGTTTTAAAAAAAATATAATATAAAAGTGCCTGTGTTTTAAAGATTATATTATACAAGTGTACTTGTGTACAGATTTACTGTTTTTATAAAAAATTTTTTAAAACAACGACAGGAATGTTGATTGAAGGGCCTTGAGATTGACCCAGTGGGTTGAAACCAGTGGGTAATAAAATCAATTGGACATTAAAAATCGACTTATTGTAGCATGATATCATCAACCTCCTAAACAGAGGATTAAGTTCTATTTTTATATTAAAACTGAAAATCGTTAAACAATATATTATATACTCGTATATACTTGCAAAATTTTGCATTGTAGAACGGTTTTATAAATGAACATTTTTTCATCAAAAAGGAAAGGTGATGATTTGACTTACCATTTTGACTGTTTACACATCTTATTTTTTCTAATCTTATTTTCTTTAATGCACTGAACAACAAAAAAATCAAGAAAAAAATTTATTGTCTTTTTTGGTCGTAAAAGGCTCGTAGGCACGTTTTTTACGTATTTTTCATGAAAAACGCAAAAAAAAAACTCCAAAAAAATAGAAAAAAGTATTATTGTCTTTTTGGATACACAAAGCTCGTAGGCACGTTTTTTACGTATTTTTTTATGAAAAACGAAAAAAAATCGAAAAAAATTTATTGCCTTTTTTGGATGTAAAAGGCTCGTAGGCACGTTTTTTTACGTATTTTAAATGAAAAACGCAAAAACCTGAAAAAATCGAAAAAAATGTATTGTTTTTTTTTTTGGATGTAAAAGGCTCGTAGACATGTTTTTTTACGTATTTTTCATGAAAAACGTAAAATAAAACCAAAAAATCGAAAAAATGTATTGTCTTTTTTGGATGGAAAAGACTCGTAGGCACGTTTTTTACGTATTTTTCAAGAAAAAGGTAAAAAAATCGAAAAAAATTTATTGTCTTTTTGGGATGTAAAAGGCTCGTAGGCACGTTTTTTACGTATTTTCCATGAAAAACGCAAAAAAAACCAAAAAATCGAAAAAAAATGTATTGTCTTTTTGGATGCAAATGGCACTTTAGGCACTTTTTTTACGTATTTTTCATGAAAAAAGAAAAAAAATCGTATTTTTTTTGTATGTAAAAGGCAAATGTAGGCACGTTTTTTAAGTCATTTTATTCTTCAATTCTGTTCCATCTATGTATTAAAATTTAAAAACTCTCCTCACTTCACTGCTGAAATTTTAATTAAGACAACAAAAGCACTACGTCTTCCGTAAGTACCTTTGTGTAATTATTTAAGGAAACCAATTTAGGAGAACTCAATTTATCTACGGGTCGTCACGAGGAATTGTGTTTGGCCGTTCATGACAACTCTTCTCTCATTTCACTTACTTCCATGTGATATATTGTCCTTTAAATCTTCTTGGGGCTACCAGGTCGCGACACAGTTGAAGGATATCATTTTTTATTAAATATTTTGATAAATTTTGTTAAAAAAATCTCTTTCGCCCTTGTATGCAAGCGTACTGAAAACATGGTAATTTGGTGGGAATACAAAGACGGTTTTGACGTCTTTTTTGTTTTTGTTTTTTTTTTCTCGCAACGTGGTCGCTGTTTTATTCAAATATCTCTTACGGTGAGCTTCCTCCAGAAATCCTTTCAAGGGTGGGATAGAAGGCTGACTTTAGTTTTTTCGAATAAACAGCAAGCCTCTAAGAACTGAATAGCCAGAAATCAGCTTTTCTTGGATCCGGTGTACTTTCCGTGTATACAAATCGTTCCTACTGTTCGAATTTAGCATTTTTTACCCTACAGTGAAAATCTTATAGTTTAATACATTATATCTCATTTTACTAAATATAAGTTACTCTACGTTTTGATTACTAAAATAATTCGATAATCTAACAAATGCGCTCACATTCACACACATTCGATAATTTAAAACTTAGTAAACCGTTTAAAGGAGTGTTTCATTATCAAATTGTTGTTTAATATCACCTTTACTTTTTTCAATATTCTTGAATGGATTTTATGAAAAAAAAAGTTCTCATAAAGCTCCAGGGTATTAAATAATTATAACAAAAATATTGCAAAATTTACCCCACAGAGGCGTACATTACTTAACATACCTACACAACGCTGTACTCAGGATCACATATTTTCCATTGCAATTGAAGCTCTCTATAATTAAAATGGTTCATAAGCCAAATATACCTTCTCACCTTTCTAGTTCCTACCAACCAATTACAAAGGAGACTTCTTTTCTATCCTTGCAGTAGTTCTAGAGAAACTACTTCTCCGACAATTATTGCCAACAAATGAAAATTTTAGTAGTATTCCAGACATTCAGTTTGGATTCAGCTCAATTCACTCGGCAACTTATGGAGATATACTAATGATAATTCTTTTACTTTTTAAATATTAATCCATTTACGTTTTAGTGGTCAATTCACCAAGTTACTTCTTTCAATTAATTATTCTTTTTATCTAAGGTCTTGGTTGAGATAAAAAAGTCAGTGTCACGAGCGGGATTCGAACCCTCGACCTTCGACTGAGGCATAAAAGGCAAAAAAGAGGGAAAATTTGAACTGCTGAAGAGTGAGATAAAAGTTGGTATCCGAGAGGATCGAAGTCACGATAGCTCAAGTGGTACAGCAGCGGCGTATTTAGCCGAAGGTCGTGGGTTTGAATCCCGCTCATGTCGCTGACTTTTTTATCTCAACCAAGACCTTACATAGAAAGAATAATCAATTGAAAGAAGTAACTTGTTCAATTGACCACTAAATAAAAATAATAAATCGAATAATATAAAAACTATATCCAAACAAACACATAAAACCTTTCGAACTTCGGAAAAGGCATTTCTACATCATTCCTCATTCTAATATTTAAGAAAATTTTTAAAAACCAATTAGTTACAAACTGACCGACCAAAAAATTAAACGAAACGGTAAAGCGTCGTATTTTCGACTGCGGGTCAATTATAACGATTGCGTTAAAGCGAAACCACCCTACCAAACACCTACCTATTAAAATAAAAATCGGAGAATACGAAAATTGGCTAAATAAAGAATATCCGAGCTATTATCGATTTCCTATATATGGATATATATATAGGCAAGGGCGGATTAAGCCGTGGGAGCGTGGTGGAGTGCCTACCAGGGGTGGACGGCGATAAACGGGACCGGAGGGTAACACTCGCCCCCTTTCTTATTCTACCCCGTCACCACGGGGCTAGAAGCTAAAACAGCACAGTTCGAAAAGAATGGACAGTGCCTTCGGGAATTTTTCAACTTGTGTTACAACATTGATATAAATTGAAGCACGTGGCATTTCTGATAAATTTGTACTTGTGTTTTGCTCGTTGTTCTTATGTTGCTTTCATGTTTTTGTGTAATAGAAAGATAAAGTTTATTTTGTAGAAACCATCCTTTTCATGTCTTCTCTATACTTAAATGCTTCGCTGATAACCATCATCAAATTAATTGTTACACATTGAGCCGAGATTTTTGAATACATTTGAAATGCGAATTTTATTAATTATTATTACGTCAAGAAAAAATCTATAGTAAAGGGCCCAGAGAAATATCTTCTATGCTTCTATGGAGACAACAACGTAAAAGGATGATAATTAACTGTTATTGAATAATTAAAATTACTTAATAGATGGTTAATAATTATAAAATACTATCTGGTTTTATGTTTTTCATAAGAAATATGTATAATATTTTACAAAGTAATCATTTTGGCAAACAGTTATGGGTGAGATTTTGACATTCCCCAAGTCTTTCAACACTTTCTTTAGATTATTCGAAATAGTGAGATGCGGTCTGGTGAGATGTAGGTTTCAGAAAAACGTTTTCTTTATCATGCCAACGTTTCGATCTTTATTGAGATCATCTTCAGTGCTCAACGTGTTTGTTTTCTTAATAATTGTGCCATTCTTGCGTGTCGTGTTGTAGAAATACTTTGATTGAATATAAAAAATTATTTTTTGCATTGTGTAAATTCTGTTTTTTCCACATCCTACATGTATTTGTTAAATTCAAAAATATTTGTAAATCCCAGGCCCTGATGATGATTTCAATAAAGATCGAAACGTGACACGATAAAGAAAATGTTTTTCTGAAACCTACATCACACCAGACCGCATCTCATTATTTCCGAATAATCATCGACCAACGGTCACTAATCACCACACTTTCTTTAGAGTACATCCAGTGATCGTATTTTACATTTTCCTCCAGTCGAAAATGCTCTAAAAGATAGAATTTTATATTATAAATAAAATATTAATGCTTTTATGTTTTAGGTAGTAACCTCTTTACAACAAAAAGATTAAGGAAAACGTAACATTTTAGAGCCTAAATGAATGTATAATATAAAATAATGAAATATTTACAAGTAATAATACTGTTCTTCTGCATAATTAAATTATGCAAAATAGCGATAATTAAGGCAACTTTGTTTTCAAATAATTTTGAATATTAAATAAAAGCGAAAAAATGGATTCTGTGTTTTGTTTCCTTCCGTGTCCGTGGACATTAATTTTCACAAAACAATGGAAATCTGTACGACAAAGTTCTTCCTTAATGATCATATTTTTCTTTTTTACAAAAACAAAACTAATGTTTAAAAAGCGGCCTCCCGGAGGAATTTTATTTTTCCGTAAAAGCTAATAAAGTTTAAGATTTATCTCACCTCGTAATGAAACCGTAAAAGTACATGTAGAGGCCGGGATGGAGGGTTTAATAAATCTTCTTGAACATATTTAATCTTTCCTCTTGTTAAATAAAAGGGCCGACACACGCCCTATTAGAAGAAAACAGGCTAATCGAATTAGACGGCCGTTTCGGCTTTTAATAGATTCTTTATGTGATTTCATTTCCGGTGAAGAGTATGGCAATAAATTTGGCCCCAAGTACGGTGTGTACGTCGATAATGGCCAACAGGAAACCCGATATTCGTCCACAGATCATTCCATAAACTTTTCTCTCATGACCACAACGTCTGACCCTTTACAAACAGAGCATAGCCTACATATTTCTCCAATAACAATTACGTTAAATTATTCGACCTAGCAAATTGCTAATTTTCTTAATAACGCAAATTAGAAGGTAAAATACATTTATATATACATCAAATACACAAACAGAAGAAACATACTACCTCAGACAAAATTCATACGCCATTTTTGCTGAAACCGTAAATTACTATTAAACAATTATTTTGAGAATTATTCGTAAAAAATCGGAGATAAAGCTAAATTTAAAATAAAAAATGTAAGGAATGATATCATTATTGAAAGAAAGTGAAAATAAAAATTAAAACCTAAGTTTTATATAATTTTACCAAAAATAGTTAACACGGAGATTTTTGTAACCCTCTGCGATTGTTTTGTGTATCCTATTAATATCGTTTATACCTATAGAAATATTCATTCTTAGTGATTTTCGCGGCAGTGGAGATCTATTTTGAATTGGGATCCAAAATGGTCGAAAAAATCGGGAACTCGTTTGTTTTTCTCGTGGAAACCGGATAATTTATTTTTTATAAATAGTTTGCAAATAAATTGCCTAATAAGATGCATAGTTCAGAATATTTAAAACATATATTAAAGTATAAAATAAATAAAAAGTGCCTAAATCTGGGAAGGCTTCGCTACTTATTGACAACAAAAGGGGCAATTATATTTTTAAAAAATATTTTTAAAAATTCAATCACAATTGCCGGTCAACTTACATTTCAGTAAATAAAAAAAGACTTCTAGACTTCTTCAAAAGCGCATGGATGAGATTAAATTTCAATTTTCACAGAAATTTATTTTCTCACATTCTCAGATAACATGAATTTAATATTTTTGGCTCAGATTGGATAATTAAATTAGTTCATTCGATACCCAATAAAGTCAATTTTGTGATTCCAACAAGCGAAGGTTATATAAAATACTAAAAAAAACAGTGATATTAATAGTTTTATATGCATACATTTGCTGTTACTATTTTACGAAAATTTGGTGTTACTAATTTTTATTGGATTTTCAAGATATTATATAAAAATAATCTTTTTTATTATTTTATCATAATATTATCTTAAAGTAACAAGGATGTAATTATACTAAAACATTGAAAATAGTATTTATAAGTTAAGTAAGAAACATTAGAACACTGTAAAAATAAAATAAAATTTAAGAATAATTTTAGGAACCACTATATGTGAAAAGACTTTTTATAAGAAGAAGTGTGTAAAATCTTTTTACCGGACATTACTAAATGGCCAAAACCATGTACAAGTAACTTTAATAACTGAAATCATTAACTTGGAAGTACGATCAAATATTCTGTCAAAAGTAATATTTTAATTTTCACCATTCTATAGGTTCATTTTTTAAGTGTCAAATTGGTACTACTCGAGTTGGTACCTACTTTTTTAACCTTTTCGAAAATAAAAAAAAATAAGTCGGTATAGACGAAGCCAAAGATACTGACAAAATCTGACACAAGCTAGGAACGTGGGATATTAAATTTTTGTATTTTTTTCATTATTATCGTTTTTATTCCGCCATTCGATGTTTGTTAATGACACCCAAATATTAGTGATTTACTTTTTTCAATCATAGTAAAATAGGCATGTTTCAAGACAAAAAATATTTTCTTTATGGATGTGGAATGTGAATGCAGAGATCTGTGTTTAGACAATATAAATGGATGGGATGAATCTACTCTGAAAGAAAAATGAATGCGCAGTTTACCTCAGTAGCAATATCTCTAGGATTTATAAAGTTCAATAAGAGACCGTATTAAAATGAAACTTAAAAAGCTGCATTTCTTCTGGGCTGATACTGAATGTTATCAACTGTTTTTTTTATAAATTAATGGACGGTACTTACCACTTCCTCGCCATTTTCCCAAGACTCGGGAATTAAAACGAAATTACATGATACTTGAACGGCAAATTTTGGATCTCTTTTACACACCCTTCTAGCCTAATAAAAAATATAATTTAGCCGTTAAGAAAATTTTTTGATATGTGAAGTTTGGTTTACTGTCATCAGATTGTGAAGGCAAATATGAGAATTGTTAAACTCTTATTAAAATAAATAATTAATAAATAATATATTTTTTAAATTATTATTATTTGGTAACGTATTAATATATACATTGTTTCAGTACTTTCATAAATGTTTTTTCTTACTAAAAAAAATTCCTATTTTTTTATATCTTCGCCTAAATAAAACAAGAGGAAAACAGATTATTTCCGATATGTTCACAATATGTTTCTGTATATACCATTCTTTGCATTTTTTATCGTCAATATATTACGTTCGGAAATAAAAAAGGGTGGAGTCCATGATCCAATATTTGACTTCCTCTTATACCCCTGACAAACTCACATATTCCTTCACATTCACTTTTCAAGGAACTAAACATCGGGCCGGAGAAGGAAGAAATCATAAACCTATAAGTCCATGTCCCCAGGAGAGAAAGACTGTTTGCCATTGCCGTAGAAGTAATAAAAAAGATAAGAAAATTTCTGTCATCGATACTGGGGAATACTTTATTCAAATATGGAAGTGGACTGTTTAATATTCCGGGATAATAATTCGAGGAATCCACAAAATAAAAAACGACGGACAAAATATACGACGAAAAGATTTGTATTTGCGTTTTTTCCGACATTTATCTTACTATCTGAACGTCTGTTTAAATTATATATTACTTTGAAATCATAAAAATATATCAATCGTTTTTGGTATGTCTTCATTAACTTTATTGGAGAATATTTTCCTGTAATTTGATATCTAATTTCAAAATTATTGCCCAAAATCGAATAGGTGGCCCGTCTAATTAAATTGTTAATAAACAATTGCGTTGTCATAAAAAAACGTAGATGTACAAGTATTCTTTCACACTGGCTGACGATTGTCTCTGTTGCTATGTATGAGTCCTATGAAATTGCTAATAAAAAATAATGAAAGTAATACAAATAAAACAAAAAGACTTTCTGGTACAAACATGAAAAAGCTCCTAAAACTTAAATTGAATGTGCAAAATGTCCACTTTCTTAAAAAATAAGCCTGATAATCTTTGATGAGAGATTTCCTGCTTTCAAGAGTTAATCCTGATTCTCTACTCTCATAAGAACACAGTATTTTGAATCCTTTCTTTGAGGTCGTCCTTAGTCGTAACTAATAAACTCCATTTTTAAGAGTTCCTCTTATGTTGAAAGGATTAATCTGAGTTAAGAGTTGGCCATTGAACTGGCCCATTACTTTGTATCACTTTTATTATTTTTTAATGCAAGTTTTAGCTTTTGATGGTACATTACCATGGACGTAAGCACACTGATTTCAACGAAACTTTTTCTAATAGGTAGAAATATTAAGCATGTGCCCAGTGTATGTTTACGTTGGACAAATGTATACCATTACATTTAATTTGTAAGTTTTTAAACCAATGTAAAGTTTCCCGTAGATCAGTGGTGTCATTTTAAAATTTCCTATAGAAATGTGTGGTGGACCGTTAGTCAATGATTATTCGGGGATCGTGAGATGAGGTCTGGTGTGACGTATGTTTTAAAAAAACTTTTCTTTATCATGCCAACGTTTCGATCTTTATTGAGATCATCTTCAGGGCCTGGGATTTATAAACATTTACAAATACATGTAGGATGTGGGGAAAAAATGAATTTATTCAACGCTAGAAAAGTTTAGATTAAAAAAATGAATTTATACAATGCTAGAAAATTTTCGATTAAAAAAATGAATTTATACAATGCTAGAAAATTTTTGATTAAAAAAATGAATTTATACAATGCTAGAAAATTTTAGATTTAAAAAAATGAATTTATACAATGCTAGAAAAAAATTTTCTTAATAAAATGCATTTATACAATGTTAGAAAATTATAGATTCAATCAAAGTATTTTACTCACTCAAAGTGTTTATTTTCCGTGTAGATGTGTCATTCTTATGTGTCGTGGTTGAGAATGCCAGTGAGATATTGATGTTTTATTTTTTTATTACGTTGGATCATTGTATAAATTCATTTTTTTATCTAAAATTTTCTAGCATTGTATAAATTCGTTTTTTCCCACATCCTACATATATTTGTAAAGTTTAAACAATGTTTATAAATCCCAGGTCCTGAAGATGATCTCAATGAAGATCGAAACGTTGGCATGATAAAGAAAAGTTTTTCTAAACCCTAAGTCAAACCAGACCGCATCTCACGATCTCCGAATAATCATTACCTATTGACTGTATCGATCCATGGAAAACTTTAAACTAGCTATAGGTTAGGATACTTGATGTAACCTGCACAAAATAAAACAAACTTGGACTATGTAAATAAATCAGAACCGAATTATATAAACGAAACCTTCGGCCATTTGTTGTGGTCTGTATTCATCTCCTTTCTTTCTCGATTATAATCAAAACCAGTCAAGCCGAAGGTTTTGATATAGATAATATAAGAAGATAATATCATTGATAAATCCCAGAGCATTAAACAAATCCAAACATAACCTGTACAATATACAACAAATAAATACATGCACCAATAAGTCAGAAACCTATATTTAAAAAAAGGCACATTTCTTGAAACATTATTTTTATATATAGTTTTTCTAAGCTTCTACTATTTTTATATATAGTTTTTCTAAGCTTCTACGACTCATTGGCATGTATAATAATTTTGGACATAATATTATCAAAAATAAGTTTAATTTAAATAGGTATTCCAAAATCCGTAACTTTTCCTTGTGTGTGTTGAATATTTTTCGACGTAATATGACGTTAAAAGTTTCATTAAAATCGTTTATTTAATTTCAAAATTCAAAATTGTAGAGAGCAAATAAGAGGTTTGTATATATGGTTTAAATTAAATACTTATGCAAAAACTCACTGGAATTTTTTGTGTAATCAAAAATTAACATGTACATTAATTATTTTAAAGACGAAAAATAAATCAAATTAATTATTTTTAATTACTTATCATGAAAGCAAGAATATTTTGGTTTATAAAACAAAACAGTGTGTTAACAAATTATAAATGTATGACTTATTTGAAAAGTCGATTCACCAAAAATGCAAATTTTTCTAGTTCATAATAAGAAAGCTTAAAAAAACTAACATTGCTACCATTAAAAATTTCAACTTCAACTTTAATAAATTTAATAGTGAAGAAAGAAAAAAATACATTAGTGAATTGTTGCTAATTTTATTTTGTGATTAAATAAAAAAGTAAATAAAAACAACATCTAATAGATTTGTCAAAGTCAGGTTGAAAAACCAAATTTCTATGCACACTAGGAAATTAAGACCACGTTTGTGTAGAACAAGAAAGGAGAGGTGCACAATACGAGGTCTGAACAAACCTTCACCGCCGCCGCTAAAGTTGTCCCGCCTCCTTTCAAGTTTCCTCTAATCCCCATCCCCCTTAATTCCCCTTTCTTACACAACAGTTAATTTGTCCTCAAGCCCCCGAGATTTACGGTTGTAATACATTTCCTTGGCAGGTTTAGGCTTAATCCTCGATTTCTGCGATCCTGCCCGGTTTTAACTCCCAAAGGAGAAAATATTAAGCACAGAAATCCTTTCCACCTCTGTTTTAATAGGGCTTTAAAATGTCGTTTTTCGCAATCAGTGTTTAATTTATTGTCCTCTCATGGTAATTCAAGAGTGAAAAGTTGTCCCTTTTTTTTAAATAATCAGTATGGTAACTGTGGGTCATTCCGTTCTAATTTTTTACATAACTCTTAAGCTACATTTTAAAATGTATCCTGCTGAATGTATTCTAAATACAATTTTGATTAGCGTATCATTAGCGAATTAAAAGTGTGGACATTAACTAAAATTAATATTTTATTATTACATTAATTTTAAGTAATGATATGTGATAATAATATAAACATAACATATGAAAGTATGTTAAGTTGATTTGATTGATAACTGCTCTCTCTCTCTCTCTCTCTCTCTCTCTCTCTCTCTCTCTCTCTCTCCCTCTCTCTCTTTCTTTCTTTTCCTCTCTCTGTTTTCTTCGCTTTCTTTCTTTTTTATTCTCACTGTCACATTCTCTTTCTACTTATTTTATTATCTCCATCTTTTTATCTTTCCCCTCACTCATCTTCTAAATCTCGCTCGCTCTCTCTCTCTCTCTCTCTTTCTTTCTCTCTTTTCCTCTCTCTCTCCTTTCTTTGTTTTCTTTCTTTTTTATTCTCACTGCCACATTCTCTATCTACTTATTTTATTATCTACATCTTTTTATCTTTCCCCTCACTCTTCTTCTAAATATCTCTCTCTCTCCCTCTCTATCTATCTATCTATCTTTTCCTCTCTCCCTCTTTTCTTTCTTTTTTATTCTCACTGTCACATTCTCTATCTACTTATTTTATTATCTCCATCTTTTTATCTTTCCCCTCACTCATCTTCTAAATCTCGCTCTCTCTCTCTCTCTCTCACTCCCTCCCTTTTCTTTGTTTTCTTTCTTTTTTATTCTCACTGTCACATTCTCTATCTACTTATTTTATTATCTCCATCTTTTTATCTTTCCCCTCACTCTTCTTCTAAATCTCTCTCTCTCTCTCTCTCTCTCTCTCTCTCTCTCTCTCTCTATCTATCTTTTCCTCTCTCCCTCTTTTCTTTCTTTTTTATTCACACTGTCACATTCTCTATCTACTTATTTTATTATCTCCATCTTTTTATCTTTCCCCTCACTCATCTTCTAAATCTCTCTCTTTCTTTCTTTTCCTCTCTCTGTTTTCTTGGTTTCCTTTCTTTTTTATTCTCACTGTCACATTCTCTATCTACTTATTTTATTATCTCCATCCTTTTATCTTTCCTCTCTCACTCTCTCACTCTCTCTCTCTCTCTCTCTCTCTCTCTCTTTCTCTCTACCTTTTTATGTTTTTCTTTCTCTTTCTCTCTTACCCCCTTTCTTTCTTTCTTTACTCTGTCAACTCAATCGTGAGGTGTAAAGTGCCGGCGTGATCTTTGTCGGGTTATCGGAGGGTAAGTCGGTGTTTTATATAATTTATAATTTATATTATTTTTATTAAATTATTAAGATCGTTTGATATTAAAATAATTTAATTTAAAAAATCGTTCCATAAGTTGTATCTAGTTAAGATCTGCTTAATGCAATAAACCGCGCTAGATTAGGCTAAACCTGCAATACTGTTAAGTCATGCATAAATGTCGGTCTTTTGCGCCTTTAGATAAAACGCTAATTATTAACGCTAATTTCATTAAACTAACAACTTTCTCCTGCTTAAATTACAAACTGATGTGTAAATTTATTAATCCATTTTACCACACTGTAAAATAATTTAGAAAATATATTTAGACTCCTGATGGAAACTACACAGATGGTCGAAAGTGGAATAAATTTTAATGTACATACCTTTATCTTACGAAAACAATCTAACAGTGAATACAAAGTGTGTTTTTGTTGTTTTTCTCACAAAAAAACATTTTTGTTTCTTTATTTAGTTTTTCGCTGAGTTGTTTTTAATGAGTAATCTCTATAAGAGGGTGAGAAGATGGCTGCATTTTGCTCAAATTAATCGTCATGGATAGAGCATTACTGCATGTTAATTTTGCCTTTCTAAACCATAGTTGTTAAGCAGGGCTTGAAGCAAGTAGGGATTTATGCTCACACACAATGGGACCTCGTACTCCCGATTTAATATCCTATATCCTACGATAAGAAATACAGCTCATAATTAAATATTTTCTGCGGAATTATTTTAAATTCATGTTTCATTTTTTCATTCATTCCCTTCAAAAGTTACATAAGCTGAGGTATACGGTGATAAAAAAGAGCGATTAAAAAAAGCGTAAATCACAGCTTTTCGTTGGAATGTAAAACCAAAGGATTAGGTTGTTTTTGTTTACATCCACGCCTCACCAGTTTTTATGAAGCTTTCATGTATCGAAAACACTATCAGGCGTTTTTTTTTCGTATGGCCGGTCACCGTAATGACTTGTGGTAGTTTATCAACCGCAACTTGTTATTCCGGAGTGGTCCTCTTTATACCTTCAATTTTTTTCCAGCTTGATCATACTCAGTTCATTTTTCCGTTCGAAGAATAAGGGAACTTTCTGTCATGCCTTTAGGTTTAGATTCACTAATTTCGTGGTCCGCTTGACCAATTAATTAAGGTTTTTAATTGTGATAAAAAAGTCAATGGCACGAGCGGGATTCGAACCCACGATCTTCGGCTAGATACGCCGCTGCTCTACCACTTGAGCTATCGTGACCTCGATCCACTCCGACACCAACTTCCTATCTCAACCCCACCTTTTGAGTTTTCCCTCCTTTTTGCCATTTTTCAAATGTCGTGTAATCGGATTGGATTCTCGACGACAAATGAAATGGCCACGGAGAGCATTAGTGAAGTATACTTCATTAATTCATTAAATTCACTAATTTCGTGGTCCGCTTGACCAATTAATATATTACAATTAATTAAGGTTTTTAATTGAGATAAAAAAGTAAATGGCACGAGCGGGATTCGAAGGTTTTAGGTTTAAAGTTATTCATCTCGAAATATATTTGGCATAATGCTTTAAATATTTTGACAAGGTCTAAAAGTATGTATTATACACAGCTGTAGTCAATGACTAACTTTCGAGCACACTAATAAAAACATATTGCCAAATTTCGTCAACATATATTCTTTTATTGAATATTACTACATTCATATATTCACCCATCTTCTGAAAACGTATCCACAACCATCTCTTTTAATGTGCAAAATGCTGTTATCTCTGATGGTCTATGTCTTGTATTTGGTTTTTTATTGTAGCAGACATTTTGTTTAAATTGTGTTGTGGAAAATTTTGATAAAGATATCATTAATTTACAACTTTTGAGACTAAACCTTCTAGGGATGTTGTATAGAAGTTGTATGTAGAAATCTAAAAAAAATGGGCTTTATGCTTTAAGGCATTTGTTTCTTCAAACAGGACTCAAGCGCCATTTAATCCACTGACACCTCTTGTTACCTTTGCCCTCCTTGACGTGATTGGAAACAGAAGAAGCTTTTATTCCCCTTTTTGAGATTTCCACCCTTTGATTTCCAATCTCATGCCCCACTAAATCCCCAAGGCGCCATTATCATACGCACGGAAGAAGGACATTGCAATCAATTTGCAGTTTAACCCAGCAAGCATAACGGATTAAATTCTGACGGAATCTCATTATATTTTTTTTTCCCTCCGGCGAGCTTGGTTCAAACAATCCCTCCGTGCTTTCCTTTCAGCCCACTTATCTGAATTTTGGAGAGGAAGGAAAAATATCATTCTGTTTCACCTCTGAAAGCGAATGGCTTAGTCGACTTTTATGGCTCCTAACAAAGAAAATGCCGTCTTAAAAAGAATTATCAACCGTAGATACTAGATATTAAAACGAAAACTGTTGCCAATTTGTATTATAAAGTTGTACTACCAATTGAATGTCAAAAACCTTTATGTTATTGGTTTTAAAGTAGAATGTTTGACGTTAGTTACCATCTAAAACAGCAAATTATTTTATTCTGTTTTAAGTATTGTACAATTGTTAAACTTTATCTACAGAATTAGATTGGTCACATGAAAAGGCTGTAAAATAACTTTTAACACGAAAATTGTACTTTATTTGCCTTAAATACCGTTTAATGAGAAAATGAAGTTTCTTAAAAGGAGGGAAAATTCAAAAAGATGGGGTTGAGAAGGGAAGTTAGTGTCTGAGCGGATCGAAGGCACGATAGCTCAAGTGGTAGAGTAGCGGTGTATCTAGCCGAAGGTCGTGGGTTCGAATCCCGCTCGTGACACTGACTTTTTTAGCCCAACTAAAAACCTTAATTAATTGAAATATTGTTAAAAGGATCGTTTATTAAATGAATAACTAAGTGTTAACCGAACAATCGACCTACTAACTCTCAGTAATCAATTAAGAATGGATCTAGCGTAGGCAAGCCGTGGAGAACTTTGTTAAAATAGAACTTTAGGTAGTTCAGTAATCCAACCCATTGGATTTGAATGTCGATTTCTGTTGACACCATCGGTTCTGCTACAATCTGCTTACTTACCGGATGAAACGAGACGACACGGATCCAGTATTCCACAGTTCCTAACGTGTCCGCAATCACGGCAACACTCCTTTGTTTGAATTCCATTTAAATTTTAATGGCCGCCCTGGCAAGGTTTGTTGGAATGGCCTATGCAGATTTGGTTCACCGGTATGGAGAACCCTGAGCCGTCGTTCCTGCCGGCGTTTGTTAAATAAATATGTACGGCGCAAAATAAATAAGAGAACAGGGCTTTCATCTCTCGTTATTCGCTCTAGATTATATTACGAGCTTCTCGACTTTGGAACAATGCCCTCGTAATTGGTCATGTAGGGCTCCTAAGTTGATTGCTTTCACCAAGTCAACCACAGGCTCAGTCATTTAACTCGGTGGGGACGGGCCGCAACTTTAAACGGGCCTAATAAACCGCTTTCCAACCATTTGCTATTTAATAATTTCCACTTCGGAGCTTAATTGGTTTCCTCAAATAAACTTAGAGCAGAAGGTAATTGTTAATTTAAAATCTAATACGGTTCAGGTTGAGTCAATTGTTTGCAATTGTTAAATCAAAATTATTATAAGCATCGCAGTTATAAATATAAGTCTTTATAACCAAAAATCAAAATGCGGAGTGGTGTACTTCTTCGTCAGAACACACCGGCCAAGCAGGCAGACCAAAATGTTCGGAAATATACAAACTACAAACTGTTAACAATCTACCCTAACAACTATCCACTTGTAACCATCTAGAATGGTCATTATTGAAATAAAGTTATAGTTTTCCACTAAGATTGCCCAATAAGCAAAAAATATAGCCGTTATCATGTGTGTTTACAAATTTTTTTATTTAATTTTTTTAAAATTATCTTTTCTTTTTGTGTAACACTTCTCTACAAAATGTTGAAAAACAAAAAATTATCAAACCAAATTTTATCTAATTAGAACGTTAAAATTAATCCTTTTATTTTTAAACACTTTTCTTATTTTTTATTTAATTGTTTAATGTGACAGACATTTATAGTTGATTTAGTTGAGGACTCTGTGATTTTAACCGGTCAAATATTCATTTAAACATCTCAAACTTCGTTACCAGATACGCTGAATCTCGAAGATTATTTCTGCAATAATAATCGATCTTTCATCATTATTATTTTAAAAATGTCGACTATTAAATACGTTAATGTAATTTTTTTCCGCTTCACATTTTCATCAAAACAAAGCAAAATCGTAATTTGACGATTATTTGATTTGACCGATCCAACTGCTAATTTGATATTGTTTCCCACCCGAAGAATCATCATAGGCAGAGCGATAGGTTGCACTGTTCATTCTCATGCTGGATTGGAAAATTCAGCTTAAGTCCTTTAATGATAAAATTGTTGGAGCATTGTTTATGGTCAAGATTTGCGAGTATGAATTTCAGTTTCGGCGTCGTTATTTTATCATCAATGTTTATTTTTTCAAAACAAGATTTTTGTCAAGTGGAACTGTTTTCCTCCCTCAAGCCGGCTAAATACTTAGTTGTCCCATAGACTCAGTATTAAGTCCAAAATAGTATTGTAAGTGGAAATTTTGTGGTGACCAATTACAAAGAAATATTTGGTTTTAACGTACAAAAATGCCACACACATTCTAACACGTTGGCACTTGGGAAAACAATTAGTGTGACTATGCTTCTTTTATTTTATTTATTATCAAAACTATCTATCATAGATCAGACGTAAAAAGCCAGATTCTCGTTTTATTATTATGTACAAAGCATCTCGTTGGATGCCTTCAAACAATTTCCAATTACTCTCAGCCGAAAAAACACCAAGAAAAACACCTCAGTACAAAACCACTTAGAAGCCCACATAAGGAATAGTAGGAAGGTATAAAAAAAGAAAGTTTCGTCGGTCCCTATGTCATCGTCTAGTTCCATCGACCAAATTGAGGATAAGCGGGCAGAAAGAGGGCGTCTAACAATGTCACAAATAAAGGAAATGGTGACAGTTTCGATGATCCGTAGGACGAAATATAATTGTGCATACACCCAAAACGGTTTTCACTTCTTGAGGAATGTATCAGGGCGCTGAAAAAGGAAAATGCTCAATTTAGCAACAAGTTAGATGCCAGGTAGAAGAGTTATGGGAAGCATAATATGATTGCACGAGCAGTTGAACTACAAGTCTCGTCGTTCTAATCTGGTATGCAATGGAAAACTCAAAAACAGTGACGAGCTGGTGGTATTAGTTGGAGATGGTTTTTGCAGACAAAATAACATCATATGCAGTATATTGTTTGTATAAAAAATAAATATTTGTACAACTTTATTATTTACTTGCATGTATTATTTATGGGCCAATAAACATCAAGTAGTCATCGCCGGCCCTCTGTGCTTTAAATAATTTTTTTCTTTTTTTGGAGGGGGGGGGGTGTTTCATAGCGCAACTTTGTCACTGACTCTCATATTTTGTATGACTGTTGTCCTCTTGAAGGTTGTCAAATTGCTAACAAAAAAACAAGGAACACACAAACACATGGCATTCAAGGGAGTATGAAACACTTCTCACATCCTCCGGAAACATCGCTATTAACTGGAGACGTGCCCCCCGGCTGAAACACCGGAAGTCCGTAGAAACCCCCCAATGCCCCGGTGAATAATTAGCAGATAACCCCGACAACACGCCGTGCTCGCAGCGAGATAGCCGGAAGCGCACTTCCTGCGTCGTGGTTCAGGATATTCCGACGACGCCGATATCCTTTCACCTCCCATAACAAGAAAAGTCTGGTCACATTCACTTCCGCAGAGAACTCAGTATTCCTCCGGGTGGATTTAAACTCTCCATTCACTCTAATAAATTACTTCCATGCAACACTTTCTCACCCAGAGTATACCATATTCTTCGAGGTGGAAAATAATCCTTTCATTCAGCTAGTAATTTGCATTCACTCAAGTGCATAGCACAAAATATACTATGTACATTTAAAATTTCTTATAGCCCTGAGATCGATCAGTGCCCCGTCTCCCGTGCTGTATGGTCAGTAGGAACTCTGTACCTCATCCTGCAGCCTTCTAGTTTTATGCTCAACGCTTCATCTTCCACCAGCAAGTACTTATGTGTAGGTAAGCCTAGTGACCCGACCTCCGAGGATCAGTGACCAAGTCTTTATCTATTCTTCATTAATCTTACCATATTTTCGGACAGATATTTTCGGATTTTTTATTACTTTCTTTTCAGAGAGAATTCTTTTTAATTTCAAAGCATTTTTAAACTGTTTAATTATAACATTATATAAGTATATATAGGGTACAGGTAAAGCTTTGAAACTGGTTTGAAATTAAAAATAATTCTTACAACGACATGGCTGTTTCAATGTTCAATACTTCCCGGAGTAAATATTTGTGTTAAATGTATTAAAAGTATACACTGGATATAGGAGCATTGAAAAGTTGACAGTTGCAAAATATTTACGTACGAATGTATAAAATGATAAAATGCGAGTAATATACAAATGGATTGTACCATTTTTGTTATGTAAGCTATCATTATTAAATTGAATAATTCTGAGAATTATTGAAAAAAATAACATGCCTAACTAATTTCCTTTTGAGCGAATTGGCTTCTTCTGTTTGAGATTTATGATTTCATTTTCCATATTCAAAGAAGTTTCTAACATTTAAACATACTGATGCTCCCTGAATGAACATTAGCATTTTAATTTCCTTTTAGAAACGTACGTGCATTATCTTCGTCTATAAACTTTCCCGAGGGCAGACAGATAACCCGAATAATTCAAAAGAGGCCTTTCTTATCGGAGGCTTAAATACTATTATTGTCTTAATCCACAACCGACTAAATTGTCTTGGAACTGAATTAAAAACGCAGTGGGCCGTTTTAAAATAAAACTTTTTATTTTATTTTAATACACCTTACGACATCCTCAACTCAGGAGAGTACCGCCCGGTGTAAAGTGATGTCTTGCATAGCTTTTATTCCTCCACAAACGTGCTTATTTTTATGGATACTGTATCCTGTAACTGAGAAATATTCCCAACCCTTGCGAGAGATAAAGGCGAAAAGTAGGCACAGCCCAACCCCAACACAACCGACTCCCACACACCGCATAATATTACACCTCTCCCATTTTGAGAAAGTTATATGACTTCTATTTGTTGATGTCTCGAATGGGAACAGCGTGGTTTACACATGACAAGTTTTCATGAATAAGAAACTACTTTCTTCTCAAAATACGATTCTTAGTTACCAGGCGAAATACGACTGGTCAAACCTCAAAATTTAATTGATTTGTACTCTTCATACGTCAAAATACTTTCACTAATTTCACGTACTGATTTCACTTTATAATTTTGAACATTCTTTACAATTCACTAATTTCGTTGTCCGCTTGACCAATTAATATATTACAATTAATCAAGGTTTTTAGTTGAGATAAAAAAGTCATTGACGCGAGCGGGATTCGAACCCACGATCTTCCGCTGCTCTACCACTTGAGCTATCGTGACCTCGATCCACTCGGGCACCAACTTCCTATCTCAACCCCACCTTTTGAGTTTTCCCTCCTTTTTACCATTTCGACAAATGAAATGGCCACGGAGAGCTTCCCTCAAAAAGGAGGGAAAACTCAAAAGGTGGGGTGGAGATAGGAAGTTGGTGTCCGAGTGGATCGAGGTCACGATAGCTCAAGTGGGAGAGCAGCGGCGTATCTAGCAGAAGATCGAGGGCTCGAATCCCGCTCGTGCCATTGACTTTTTTATCTCAACTCAAAACGTGTGGTGATTTCTAAATAAATATCAACTAAAAACCTTAATTAATTGTAATATATTCTTTACAATGATTATTTGAAGATCGTGAGATGCGAACTGGTGTGACATAGGTTTTAGAAAAACATTTTCTTTATTGCCAACGTTTCGATCTTTATTGAGATCATCTTCAGGGCTCAAAGTGTTTTTCTGCGTAGATGAGTCATTCTTATGGGTCGTGTTAAGAGAGCCCCACGATCTTCAAATAATCATTAACTAACGGCCACTAAACACCACACATTCTTTACAATTAATTAATTATATACTTAATTTGAAGATTTAATTAAAAATATAAGTTCCATTCATAAATAAATTGTCAACAGAATATACATTACACAAAAACAAATAAAAGAAAAAATCATATAAGCAAAATATAAACAAAAATAGCACAGCAAAACATAGCTTCCGGCTTGCACAATAAATATATTCACAGAAAAATTGGATTATCTCTGAGAGCGACATATGAAGTAATTTTAAAAAATCGATTTCCAAGTTTTGAGATACAAAACGTGTTTGCCTTTCCCTAGTCAAGCCGGAGCACTGCAAGCGAAGTGTAGAAAGTCGTTTGGTGCTTGACCACAGATACTACCAATTTTGTTCAGATCAGAACGAAAGGTGAAAGATTTTTTGTGCCGAGCGGGATTTTTCAATCTGTCTTATTTCAGTTGAAAATTTTGTGAAGAGTGCGTCAAAATCACATAAATAATTATATTTTTGATAGTTTTTATCTAAAAAATCATAGCGAGATTCTCCTCCCATGCTCGTTACAGCTTTTGAGTAAACATTCTTTTTGTTTCCAAAAGGTCGAAGCATTGCTTCTCTCATACTAAATCGTGATTTTATTAAGGCAAAATATTGTTCAGCGGATGAGTCCAGTCATGTGTTACATCTATCCGACCGTCTCCTCTTTTATCGTATATTCATAATGGTCATATTTTTTCCATTTTTGTCCGGCTGGAGTAATTTCTTCCAAAATTTTGAAGCATGTTTGACGAGCGTAAACGTCGTTTAGATAATTTTATATATATGTTAGTAGTCAGTATGTCAGGTTCGAATGCAGGGTTCGAGAATCTTTAATCGTAAATCAATTATATTATGAATCCTTTTGAATTTGGTTAATATAATTATAATCCTAAATTTTTGATTTCTTTTTTATGAACGTTTATTTTTAAAATAAAACTCTACAGTCTAACAATTATATATTTTTTAAAACATTTCTATTTTAACAAAACCCTATATAATTTTACAATTTCGATTTTAAAAAACGAGGACAGTTAAAGGCAATTATAGAAAAGAAGACAAAGTAATCAGATGAAACTGTTTTTTTTTTCAAAATGAAAAGATAAACTTTGTTTGTTTGTAATATAACCATTCAAACAACTAAAACAAGTATGTTTTTTTTATACGAGGGTTCTCAACAGCAGAGGTCAAAAGGTCAAAGAAAAACCCATCTGTAAATATGTCGGGTTCGAATGCAGGGCCGCTGGATTCGAACCCGGGACCTTTACCTTACAGTGATGAGCGTCGTGTCAACGCCTAAACCGTTACCCCTATTTAAATCTAAAATATATATATTTGATTACTTTCTGCTATCTCAATGTTGTACTTTGTTCAAAAAATTTAAGCTATTTTAGAAAATAGTTGGCACAGTTTTTTCTTGATTTATGAATTTTTGTATCACTAATGGTAATAAAGATTTTGTCTAATGTATTTTTTGTACATTTAAATAAACATAATAATACAATGTTTACTACTGATTAATTAGTTTTTTACTAAAAGAATAGCCAGTTTAAATTTACTACAAAAACATAAATAAAAGTTTATGTTTGTAATGTAAATATCCATCACAGTAAAACAAACACACATGTTTACACATTTATTTGTTCCTCATTTTGATACTTGTGTCTCTCTCTTGAATTCTACTTTGTAGCACTCGGTGACAAAAATCAGCAAACAAATGCATATCATTAACCACATCGCTATAAATTTTCGTATGGTTGTAACCATTTTGCAAATGATTCAGCGAAATGTGTTTGAAGAATCGATCGGATGTAAAATCGCTAAACGATTCAGTACGGCGTAATGGTTAAGTTCGTATAAATGATCGGGTCGTTAACGATTTTATCGCTGATAATATGTAACGATGTAGTTAAAGCGGCCCAAAAGGATGCACCTTACGGGGGCCCACATAATTTTCACTGGAGAAGAAAACCCAGAATTTATTGGTTAAAGCAAAACATCGCCGTATGAAATGTGTATCGAGTATATATGTCTCGAAGTGTTGTGATGGTAATGTTTTCGAAGCCGGCTTCAAACCCGGCCCATCTGCGTTAATGACTAAGCATTAGCATAGAAAAGCGATTCGAGAGATTTTTGCACCGAGGTCTTCCTTCCGACGAGTCCGCCAACTTCGCTTGTTTTCCCTGGCCCACTTTTCCCTCTTTCCCAATGTGCGTTAACGAAAATTTCCCTTTCCACTTCGCTCGACTCGCGGATTTGGGAAGTTTACGTCCCGCCGGTATTTTGTATCATTAATATGAATGAGAATTTGTCATGGGCACGGTGAACTACGAAAATTAAACGCTGATAGAAACTTTGAAGTCATTTACATATTCTTCATCACAATCATAAAGGAAATCGGAGTAAATAGTTTTGAAGAGAATAAACTTTCCTAAAACACCGTTTAAAAGAAGTTTTCGACTTAAAAAAATTAAAACATTGAAATTATACATTTAATTTCTATTATAAAACAATTTTTTTTAATTATTGCTCTATCACAATTCTTATATACCTCCTCATTATTATTGATTATTTGGAGAGCGTGAGATGCGGTCTGGTGTAGTTTTTAGAAACCGTTTTCTTTATCGTGTCAACGTTTCGATCTTTATTGAGATCATCTTCAGGGCTCAGAGTGTTTGTTTTCTGTGTAGATGTGTCATTCTTGTGTGCCCACTCTCAACACGACCCACAAGAATAACACATCTACACAGAAAACAAACACTTTGAGCCCTGAAGATGATCTCAATAAAGATCGAAACGTTGGCAAGATAAAGAAAATATTTTTATAAAAAATACACCACACCACACCCCATATCAAGATCTCCAAATAATCATTAACTAACGGGCACTAAATACCACACATTATTATTATTATTTTAAGTGTATTACAAGTACCCCATACGGGGGTAACGAGCAACTATGTTATGGAAAATTAACAAAAAGAGTAAACTATACATTGAGGAATTTGATTAAGATTACAGCTTCCTAACTTCCTGCCTACTTTGTATTGCACCTCCGGATGTATCGTGTAAGTTCCGCTTAATAAAGCACTTTTAAACTAAGAATTAAAAAGTACGAATAAAACGACATAAGAACAAACGAAATTATTTAAATTATTTATAAATGTTATTTGACTTTTTTATAAACTTTCTCGTGTAAAACATTTTCTATCTCAAAATACAATGAAGAAACGTTTTTATTTAAAATAAAAAACGGATAGATCTTGCCGTGGTGACAGTTAATTAAAATCAACTATATCCTCAACCCGTTGAGAAAGGAAAACTTTATGTTTCAGACTTTTAATAAATAAAAGAAGGCAAAGAAAAGACAAAGCCTCTTTCTTCAAAATGCTTTTGTTTTCAGACTTCTCCTGCCCGGTCATCCTGTTACCCCTTTTCACCGCGATCGGACGGAAGTGGTTAATTTTACCTGTGACAGCCTCTTTGTAATTATCTTGGTCTTCCTCCCAATTCTAAGCCCGTTTTCGGGAGGTTTTTTTTAATGCGAAACTTCCTTTTTTTACTACAATTTTCCTGAATTTGGTTAACATTAAAAAGAAAAGGAAAAAATGACTTTAAAATATAAATTTTCATTTGTAATATTTGTACAAAAAATATTGATAAAAAAACCTATTAAAGAAAACATGTCATCTTATTTATTACCGTGTATAGTTTAAGTCAAGTATAAAATGGCCACGGAGGAGAGCTTTAGTGAAGGTATACTTCATGTTAACTTATTAAATTCCTAGTTTTCGTGGTCCGCTTGACCAATTAATCTCTCCGTGGCCATTTCATTTGTCGCCGAGAATCAAATAGATTACACGACATTTGAAAAATGGCAAAATGGTGGGAATAATCAAAAGGTGGAGTTGAGATGGGAAGTTAGTGTCCGAGTGGATCGAGGTCACGAGCTCAAGTGGTAGAGCAGCGGCGTACCTAGCCGAAGGTCGTGGGTTCGAATCCCGCTCGTGACACCGGCTTTTTTATCTCAACTAAAAACCTTAATTAATTGAAAGATATCAATTGGTCACGCGGACCACGAAAACTAGTGAATTACGGTTTAATTTATATTTATTATTGAATGATCACTATGATTTTTTTTACTGGTCAATCGAAACCTCAAAAACTTGTTTTATTTACATTTAAATAAATAATAATAAGTAAATAAATTTAAGCTTTGGTGAAGGTATACTTCATTTTAACATTAAATTCACTAGTTTTCGTGGTCCGCTTGACCAATTAATATCTTTCAATTAATTAAGGTTTCTAGTTAAGATAAAAAAGTGACCTTCGGCACGGAGATCGTGGGTCCGAATCCCGCTCGTGACACCGACTTTCTCATTTCAAACAAAACCTTACATAAAAAGATAGTTATTAACATTTTTTTAACAACTGGAACTTAAAACTTAGCTTCTTGCCTTTACTTTTTTATTTTATAAATTAACAGATTTATAGAAAAAACACGTACAAACTTTTTTTAACCTTTGTATGTATGAAAAGTAATTCACACCTCCTAATTAATTATAATATCATTTTTGAAATCTTTTTATGTTGGTAATATTTATTAAAATATTAATAATATATAAATATTGTTAAATAGATTGCTCATACTACAACAGGGCACAGTTTAATATATGAGGATCTTTTGCAGTTAAGAAAACCAACCGCGGTAACGATTTGGTTGATGACATGAGCTAATGTCTGACTCGATTAGTCTTTGGGATCCTCCAATCACCGCCTAGGATCAAGGGATAGCTTCTACAATCTTGTTACCGATATTTGCATAAATTGTTAGCATTCCAACGACTCAGTAACTGAGTTAATACCGTACCATTGATCACACTCTCTATCTTATTGGATTGCTTTATCCTCCTCAACCTCCCTCAGACAACTGATTCAAACTGATTTTGAGAGATTCATTTGAATTTCATTTCTCTGCGTATACATTATTACTAAATTCGACGTACGGTAATAAGGATTAATAAAGATTTTTGACGCTTTATGTCAATTTGATACAATTACAAAAATTCACAATTAATGACCTATAAATTTATGTTCTCGGTTCATTTAAAAATAAAAACATAGTACAATTTATACGAATAATCAAAGTTAAAAATGTAGAAAACGATAAAAATATATATCTAAGGTCGTGGGTTCGAATCCCGCTCGTGACACTAACTTTTTCGTTTCAGATGAGATGATGTATAGACCTGCTTGTTGAACAACTTGAACAAAAGGATCTTCAGTGAGGTCACAACAGAAAAGACAATACTCTTTAAGTCTTTGCCAAGCTTTCGACGATTATATCGTCATCATCAGGGCCTATTTATTTTAGCCAAATATCGCAGTTAGAAAACAATTATAAAATTATAAAAAACAAAATTACAAAAATAATTATTTATCTTACTTTAACTATATGACTGTTTAAATATATCTGGAGAGCAAGAAACCGCATATGTAATAATAATAATTAAAATTAGGTGAAGCTCAGTATCTAAAACAATGAACGGCGTGAGTTAATTAAAAACAATAAAACAATATAATATAAAATAAAAATTTAAAAATTATTTAAAACCACAAACGTGGTCCTATACGTTACCTCGGTTACACATAACTATAAATACACGTCTCTTTTTCTTAAAATAAATAATAAAATTACTTTTTTCCCTCAGGTATATTAGAATATCACAGTTAAGATTAGATTATTTTTTTAAATTGTACTATATATAGTTAACTCAAAAATACAAGTGCTTTTTCATTTCAACCAAGACTTTACATAAAAGGATTAATTTGGTCAATCAGACTACTAAATATAATGAATTTAATGAAATTATAATTGACCCCTCTAAGTCGTAATTTGAATTTATATATTGTTTTTAAATTTATAAATTGAATTTCACCAATTTAATAACGCTAATATTTATTTATTATTTTTTTTAATTTCAAAAATTTTTTGAGAAAGAAGACATTTTTGTTCATAGAGTTAGAAATTGCTTATTTCCTTTTACACAGCTTCTGTTTGTTTTTCTAGTATGTGTTTGTGTAAAGGCCATGTATAATAATGTTCCCAATAGGTTTGTTTGGCTATATNATATATATACAGGTCACAAATCATTTGGAAAATATTTTCATTTTCGTTTTTTTTCCAGAATGGGGATCGGACTTCTGGTACTGTGCCTGATGCTGGGAGGTTCCTATTCCTTTTGTCCAAAAGATTGCAAATGCTTTGACACCCCGAAGAAGACAGTCAAATGCACAAAGGGAGGGATGACAGGTCCCATCCCGGTCAAAGAAATTGACACCCAGACCGAGGTGAGACCACGGTTTACATCCATTTCGAACAGGCGTTTCACTCAATTTTTCGTTTTTTTTTTTTTTTTAGTTTCTGACGATAACCGCACCGGAAGAAAATGAAAACAGCATGACCATAGGGCCGATATTCCAAGAGTTCCAGCATCTTTTAAAGCTGGAAATTACACATTCCAACCTGCCCGCAATCGGGAAGCACACGTTCTGGGGCGTCAAGAAACTACAACGCTTGACCCTGACAAATAATAACATCTCACAGGTAGTACAACTTAAGAACTTTTCAAAATATAATTACTTATAGAAAATATATTTATAACAATATTTACAAGGAATCTATATAAATATTTTTTAAATTGTGTTTAAATCAATTGTGTATGAGCTTAAATAAGAGCAACTTCATCGGAAAGTGGAGAACTAAGTAACCAAACTCTATTGAAATTTTAATTCAATTAATTGAAATCAGTAATGAGAAAAGGGAAACGACAAACTAAAGAATGAAGAAAAAGGAACAGAAATAAATGACCCGGTGTAATGAGTTTTATTAAATGCTAGCACATTACGAGTATCTCAAGATTCAAATTATAACTGGAATGTGGCAATCCTGGAGTAGAGTAGACAAAAACAATTAAAAGGGGACAAAGGGCTATTCTTAAAATATTTCTACAGCAAATACTTGTTTGAAGGGTAATGAAACTATATTAAAAACCTTTTTTCAAAACTGCAGAAAACTTCAGTTAATAAAGAAAAATGCAATAAATATTAATTAGGCATTTTGGAATTGGATCAGGCTAAAATTATCAATTGACGCAAAAGGGGTTGATTTAAAAAATCAAGAGCTTAGTTTGTCTTGCAAATTTGAGCAAAATAAATAAAAAATAATTGAAAAGTTAACGAGAACTTTTTTTTATTTAATTCAAAAGATGATGTGTGTACATCAGTGATGGGGCTTTTGACCGCATCTCACGATCTCCAAATAATAAGTTGCTAATGGTTATATGAACAAAGTGGCAAACTGTTTCAACATTTTTTAAATTGAAATTTATTATTGGCAACAATAAAAACAGGAGAAAGATGGAATAGTTCGTAATTTCTTTGATATAACAACCCTGTAATTCAGACAATCAACATTTTTGAATGGTCATGTTGCTGGCACACCGAAATTCGGAAAACCCGCCAATGTTTACCGCATGAGCAGGAGCGGTGAGCTTTGAAAAAAGCCGATACATTTCACCGAGTGAGCGGTTTTGATCCGATCCTTAAAAAGAGTCGTTTTTCTATTTTTAGTGAATGTGGGCACCAAATGTAGAAATGTAATTTGCAAAATCCAACATAATTTATTAATTAGATACTTTTGACCTATAAAGTTTAAACCTTATGCAATAATTTAGACTTGACTCATTTTACGTATCTGTTAACAGGTGTTGGATTACAATTTCCGTGGGCTTGCCAACTTGATCGAGCTGAACCTTGACCACAACAGGATTGAATCAATGGGTTCTGGAACCTTCTGTCATCTCCCTGAGCTGAAGAAATTAACTCTTTCTAACAACCATCTAAAAGAATTATCTCCTAGATTGTTTCTCAAACTTGGTAAACTCAGTTTTCTGGATTTGAGCTACAACAATCTAGGCCATCTCGATCCAGGCGTATTCAAAGACGTCCAGGTAAAGCAAACAAAAAGTTTTAACCAGGCAAATAAAACAATTGAATTTTTTAATTTGAAGTGAATAAAGGAAGTCCTAAAGAGAATTCCATTTGTTTCCTTTCCTGAAAGACTCTCTTAACTCTCTATTTACAGCCAAGGGTGAAAAGTAGTAGACCATGAAGGGATGAACTTAGCACAAACTTAACACCTCCGCTTTCAGACAATGAAATGCTGAAGAAGGGGGCAAATGCTTATCTAATGAGAGCATTTTTATCCATGTGCCACTTAACCAATCCTATTGTTTAATCTTATCCTTTCTTATCTTCTGCCTTGACAGATGAAACGCCGGTGAGACTAGAAGACGTTCCAACTTCCTCTGACGTAATTCGAATTGATAAAGCCGGCAAAAAGTTCACGGGATATGTTTGGCTTCACTGCTGGGATTTATATTTTTGTTGACGAGTTACATAATAATAAGGCCACAAAAAGTGGGTATATTGGGAAAACAATGTGATGCACATCCTGCCTTTTCATCTAATCTGAATCTTTTTTTTCTAATGTTATATCGCTTTCTCTCTCTCTCTCTCTCTCTCTCTCTCTCTCTCTCTCTCTCTCTCTCTCTCATTTCTCCGTTGTTTCTTTTCCTTTTTCTTCTTGGCGAATGTCAATCCGGCCGGAGGACCATCATGTGCGCTACGGTACTTATTTTAGAAGTATTTATAAGCAGTAAATATTTCTAAAATAAGTACCGCAGCGTACATGATGGTCCTCCGGGCCGGATTGACATTCGCTAAGAAGAAAAAGGAAAAGAAACAACGGAGAAAAGGGTGAGTCTCCTAAATTCGTATGAATGAAAGTGTCCATTAATTTACACTTTCCCTCCATATCCTTAACCCCAAATTCCAATCACCATAAATACCAAGTAATAAGCACTGGTTTTATATCCTTCATTGGGAAGTAATTATTTACATAAACTACAACATAATGCCAAATAGCATAACTGAAGAAATTGATATTAAAAAACTTCATTATCAGAGAGGTAAAGTTAAGGCTTCTTTAACACGATTTAAGACATTTTGCATTCGCCTGACCTCAATAAGGACGATAAAAATTTAATTAAAATTCAATTAATTAAGGTTTTTAAGTTGAGATAATAAGAAAGTGTCACGAGCGGGATTCGAAGTTGGTGCCCGAGGGGATCGAAGTCCCGATAGCTCAAGTGGTAGAGTAGCGGCGTATCAAGCCGAAGGTCGTGGGTTCGAATCCCGCTCGTGACACTGACTTTTTTATCTCAACTTAAAAACCTTAATTAATTGAATGTTATTAATTCGTCAAACGGACCACGAAAAATAGTGAATTTAATTGATTAAAATGAAGTACACTTCACTAATGCTCTCCGTAGCCATCTCATTTGTCGCCGAGAATCCAATCCGATTACACGACATTTGAAAAATGGCAAAAAGGAGGGAAAATTCAAAAGGTGGGGTTGAGATGGGAAGTTGCTGCCCGAGGGGATCGAAGTCATGATAGCTCAAGTGGTAGAGTAGCGGCGTATCAAGCCGAAGGTCGTGGGTTCAAATCCCGCTCATGACACTGACTTTTTATTTCAACTTAAAAACCGTAATTAATTGAATGTTATTAATTGGTCAAGCGGACCACGAAAAATAGTGAATTTAATTAAAATAAAAATAAAAATAAAATAAAGAAAAAATCAAATGAAAATGTAAAAAGAAGCAAAGTGCTGTGAGTTCCCTTTTCCACCCTGAATATTTATTGTTTATAAATATTTCTAAAATAAGTACCGTAGCGTACATGAAGTTGGAGGTAGAAAAAGAAAAAAATATAAAAGGTATCTATTGTTACTTTGTGATGGGAACTTGACAAACTACACAGCCTATGTTTGTCATTTTTTTGTGCATTTCTTATCTACAGGTAAGACTTAAAGACCACTGCATAAGAAATGAAAAAGTGAAAAAAAAAAGTGAAACCACACCCTTTGTCTGCTTGATTATGTACATGTAACTTGGTCGTTATCGATCATTTCGGTCTAACTATTCTCTGTGATGAAAAAAGATTACAACAACTGACCAGAACAATAAAACTACATATTTAATCCACCAAAAACAACGACACTCCCTCCGACCCTTAATAGTTAAAAAAACATGACTTGAGTAGTTAAAAAAATTAGCAATACCAGATACTGAAGAAGACGAAGTATTGAAACCAACTGACAGACGAACGAGGATAGGCAGACCAAAATGAACGGTAAAGATGAAATGGAAAATCGCATTTGCAGTTGATCAACTTACAGTAACATGAAATTTCAGCCACAAAAAAAAGGAATAGGTGTTATGTTTTAATAATAATAAATTGGGAAGTGTACGGGCTGACAAACAGCTCATCGCCGGCCCTCTGTGTGTTTTCCTTCCTTTTCTCTTCTTTCACGCCTATTTTGTATTAAACTGTAGCCATTTGAGCGTCTCGATATGGTTACTGACTCTCTGATTTCAAATATATACTACGTTGATATCCTAGAATGCTAGTCTCTCGTTTAGATCTCAGGTTGTCAAACACAAAATACAAAGAAAACATAAAATACATATATATACATCACAACAAACATACGTGTCTGGTCTCATTCACGCCCCCAGAATACTCGATATTCCTCAGGGTGGGGTTATAAGCAACCCCTTCCTTTCACGCTAATAAATTACTTTTACTCTCCAGACGACATACACTCACCCCAGAGTACTCATTATTCCTCGCGGCGGGGTTATAAGCAACTCCTTCCTTTCACTCTATTAAATATCATTCATTACAATAAATTAACACAAACACAACACTCGATAGAAACACAGAAGTCTGGTCACATTCACTCCCCCAGAGTACTCCATATTCCTCGGGGCGGGGTTAAATCACCCCTTCCTTTCATGCTAATAAATTACATTCATTCCAATAAATTAACATAAAGTCAAACACAGACATAACACAAACACACATAAAAAAAACTATACTATGTTACGTTTTATTTCTTATTGTTATCAATAATCAACCAAATACGGGGGAAATGTTAACTGCTTGATAATTATGTGATAATTTAATTATTATTAATAAATATATTGTTGTTAAAACCTTTTGTGTATTTTTAAATTTAAATTGATTAAAATTATCCAAGCGTTTTCGTGAATGAAAGAGACTTATGACCGATGAATTCGAACATATTGTTATTTCAGTGTGCATTGTATCAATACTATAATAAACCCCGTTTTTGGTATCCTGTCCGTATTTATTTACTTTAAAACGTAAGCTTATTAAAATAATCCTATGCGTATTTACAAATGAAAAGAGCGAGCTACCGTCACACCATGTGCTTTTATATGTTTCAACTGCAAATATAGGGAATAGGTTTGCAAGCATGTTAAAACTGTCTCACCATACCAAATAGATGTAAGATTGATTAAAAAGAGCAAAAAGATATTTTTTAAGACTTTAGTTTTAATTTTAAATATTATCCTATCAACAAGATACACTTTTGGAAACAAGCTTAATTTTACTTTAACGCGTAATATAAATTTAACAAGCTTAATAACATTATGTTAATCGAATGAATTGCAATAAGAAAAATTCAAAATACCTTTCTTTAAACAAGATAGCAAATTCTTTTTACATACAGAACAATAATTAAAAAATTATTTTAAATAAACAAAAAACCTATTTAAAAATAATAATAACAAATTGCAAGTCTTTGGGCGGTTTTACCATTTTTATCGTAGCATTAAAAGTCTGATCCAATTACTATAAGAGAGACTGTTAAAGTAGTATTGAAAAAATGCCCGTCTAAACCTCCACTCAAGAGATAATATGATTTATTCGCACTTAATTTACCAAATAATAATAATATACATGTAATGTAAAACATAACAGAAAAATATTGACTAAATGAGGAGATCAACGTTGAAGAATATAGAGACAGATTGTCTCTTTAACACTGACAAATGAGGTACAGCGTCATCTCTCGTCTTTACTGGTCACCGACGCGAATTATTATTATGAAAACAGTCCAGACCTAAGTACAGGCAGATATTGAGTAAATGTAAGGTTAGAGTGAATGATAGATACAGTGAGAGAGAGAGTGAGAGAGAGAGAGAGAGTGAGAGAGAGAGAGAGAGCAACAGGAAGAAAGAGAGGGAGAAAAACAGAAGAGAGAAAAGACAGACAAACACACCGACATAAAGAAACAGACAAAGTTACAGACAGAGGGAATACAGGTAGACGAAAACAAATAAGGGAGTAGAGGAAAAGGGACAAGGGACGAGAGAGAGAGAGGGGGTGTACGCGTGTGTGCGTATGCGCGCGGTGAGTGTGTGTAGATTCTGAAGATCTCCATGTCAAAGGGATCGCCAGCATCAATAATCATCACCGGAATCTTCGGCGAGTGTTACCATTTCTTTAAATTTACCGTTCTGTCGAATTATACTCCACTGAGGTTTATTGAGTGTGAGGAGTGAGTGAGGGAGAGACAGGGAAAAAGAGAGTTAGATAGATATATGGTTATGTAAATAGGTAGGTAGATAAATAAATATACCTAGAGATTGAGGGAGAGAAAATTAATCTCTAGTCGTCTAATGTATGCCAAATCAACCTCAGAATTATGATAAATTACTGACAAATCCTAATTCTTACATAGTTTCAAAATGTTGATCGTTTCCGTATCCGAAATTGTTGTTCCATTAAGAATTGAAATTTCTGTACAGATCAGTGTTATATTAATATTTTAAGGGAGTTAGTTTGCATATGATTGTAGTTTGTTTGAAAAATTGGCCAATTAAAATAAAACGCTTTTATATTGTTTCAACTTGTATTAAAGAAAGTCCTTTACAAGTCCTTTACACTTTTACGCCTCTGAATATTCCTTTGAAAACTTTAGCACCACGAAAGTCTCCAACTACAGTGACATTTTTGAGCACAACTTTTCTCTTCTTTAGTGCAATTCGTAGGTCTATCAAATTTGTTTGGAAAAAAGTTATGTTTATTTAGCAATAGTGAGGAAACTGGATAACCACTTTTCAATAAATTATTAAAAAATAAATATATTTTTAAAGTTCGCCATCATAATTGAGGTGTGTAATGCATTTAAGAATGTGCGAGTGCTCGTAGCTTAAAAACTGAATTCATTGGAGGCTGAAATGATATACTGAAGCCAAAGTGCGGTGGCCGGATTAAGTTATATAATTTTATTTGTATTCATTATAATAAGCAAATGCTGAGAAATAATTTTAAAAAAATTTATTTTACTTACAACTAATCTTTCCCCACTGAAGATGAGGTTAACCGAAACCGTGGAGGGGGAGCAGTTGAAGTTTATTCTTTATTTTCAATTAATTAATCTTTAAATAAGGTATTAGTTGAGATTACAAAGTCAGTGCCACGAGCGGGATTCGAACCCACGACCATCGGTCTAAATGCGCCTCTGCTTTACCACTTCAGCTATCGTGACTTCGATCCACTCGGACAAGGTCGTGGGTTCGAATCCCGCTCTTGACACTGACTTTTTTAACTCAACCAATACCTTACTTAAAGATAAAATTAATTGAAGGGAATTTATTTGTTCAATGGGACCACGAGACCTAATCGATTTATTCTTTCAGTTTAATGAAGTTAAATCTATAAACTGCTAATTATTGAAATGGTGGAAGTCAATCGTTTTTAAATGGTGGAAATAATTATAACAGCAATTCGTTTTCTTTTTATACCTGGTTTATCTTGAAAACGTTTAAAGTTAAATTTACAGTTAAATTTATTAGACAATTTATAGGGTTTGGGGATTTTAATTTGATTTTATGAGACAATAAATTTATTGGTCGTACAATTTCAGTTTTGTAAACTTCACCCTTTCCTCCTTCGGCTTACTTCTTAATTATTTGTTGTCTTTCTTTCCAATTGCCTTAATTGCGTTGCTAAGGCCCCCTCTCGGCTTTTTTCTCTTTCTTCGTCGTAACCGAGACCCTTCGTTGTCTAACTTTTCTCATCTGGTTTTCTTCGGGTTTTTTCCAAAGCGGCCTCGCCAACGGCTTCTAGAAACTTGCTTAACTTTAAAACCGGGCGAGAAGTTTTCGTTTTTCTTGCCTCCTCTGAGCGAGCAGTCTGCAGGAAGGTCAGGGGATCCCTTATTGCTCCTCCAGCAATCGTTTACACCTTTAATTACCTTTTGCATTCGGCATTCGGCTCTTCGACGAAACAAGCTCGAGGCCGAATTTGTATAAAATTTTAATTTTGTCTAAACGCTTAGAAAACATGGAGGTGTAATTGCCTAACATCTTTTAAAAGACTGTCTTGTATTTACGCCTACTGAGAGAAACAAAGAAAGAGTTTAAATAGTTGGTGTGGGAATGGTTTTACTTTTTCGTACAATCTTCAAGTACCCGTCTAAATAGTTTTTAAAGACTTTTTTTAGCTTTCTCCAATCACGATATATTTCAGATTTAAGAGGCGTCACTGGCCACAATGGTTTGGATGTCAGAACAAAGCTAAGATTAAAGGCTAATAAAGAGAAAAACTTTATTTATCTGTGAAAATTAGTTAAGGTTTTCAGGGTAAAACGGTATTGCCACTGAGCTGTTTCCGAAGAATCGAACGGCATACGTTCCACGTCATAGAACAATTTACCTAACACAACCATTGAAATGGTACGTAAAAGAGCAAAAGATGCAGAGAAAGCAAGAGATAAAGAGATTAAAAGAAGAAAAGGGAAAGCGAGAGAGTAAGCGATTAAGAGAGAGAGAGAGAGAGAGAGAGAAAGAGAGAATAAAGATAGAGAGAAAAAAGGGGAGTGATTAGAGAGGCATAAAAAAAGGAACGTTATGTTGTGTTAAAATCTGTGACAGAGAAGTCGTAGATAACTAAAATAAGGTAGAAAGGTAGAGAATAAGTGAAAGGTTAGGGGAAAGAGTAAGAGACATTTAACCAGACCAGGGGGGTCAAACAGCTAACGTTGGGCATTTGAAATAATTTGCAAAACATCGAACAAAAATGATATTTTTAACTTGGAAATTTAAAAATGATCCTTAGTAAAAAAATGTGGGTGACAAAAATTGCAGAAACAGAGGCATTATGATCTAACTTGTCACTTTCACTGGAGACCAACCAGGTTGCACAAATTTGTATTTACTTGTAGCCCACTTTCCGGCTATGGAATTTTGTTCTTACAGCATACTTTCGTGTTCTGTTTTAAACGCTTTTCATATTGAAGTTGTATTGTAGAGCAAGGTTATTGTGGACGTCGGTGGCTGTAATTTATAAGGGTTTTTGTTCATTCGCAATTCGAACCCAGAATACATGCAATTTTTTGTTTTAAATTAAAAAATACGTTTCTAATTAAAATAATCAATCTGTTTCAGGATCTAGTTGTGCTACATTGCCGAGGATGTGCTCTTCGTACCATCAACCCTCAGATCTACAGCATACTTTCATCACTCGAAGATCTTGACATTGGAGACAACGAGTTCAAATACTTAGACCCTTATATATTCCGTGACCTGAAAAAGCTCAGGACACTCCTAATGGACGGCAATCATTTTCCGGTCGTACTCGAGCCGACGTTCGCATCCCAGGGGAAACTGGAAACTCTGAACCTGGCTAGGAACAGAATTGCCAAAGTGACGACGCACGCTTTTGACAATCTTACATCACTGCGAGAACTCGACTTGAGCTACAACAAGCTCGATAAACTGGAACCGACTACTTTCGTTCCTCTTGCCGACAACCTTGTTAAAATTGCAGTCAGCGGCAATAATATCGATATTTCCGAATTTAAGTATGTTCTTCAGGTGATACGACATGTGCAAGACTTGTACATCGCTGATTTAGGCTTCACAATACACGATTTGCCACTAGGCCTTTTCGCACCCCTGGAAGAATTAAAATTTGTGAATATGTCTGGAAATGAACTGACGCACTTGCCCGTTCATTTATTTTCCCCAGTTTCAAATCTTATTTCTCTTGACATATCGAGAAATAAATTTCACGGCCTGGACGAAAGGTTAATAGTGAAATTGGAGAGTGTAGTTGTTTATTTGGACGAGAACCCTTGGGCTTGCGATCTTTGCCACATCACGGCCATGCTCAGCAGGATCAACGAAAGCCAATGGATTAAAAAAGCAGTTTGTTCCTTGCCTTACAATCTCAAAGGAAGGACGCTGGATAGTCTCACGATGAATTCTCTCAGCTGGTGTGGGAGTGGACTTGGCTACAGAGATGAAGGATTCGCCGGATTGGCCCTTACCCACAACACACAGCTGGGGCTGATCGCCGCGGGGGCTGCCGTCGCTCTTTTGGTAATAACGATGGCTGCAGTCGTCACCGGCCTGCTTTACAACAGGCATCACGCCGCCTTTTATTACACAAACGAAGAAAAGAGAAAAGCCGAACAGCAGAAAATATACGCAGAGCCTGAGAAAAAAGTCTCGATAGCGACAATCGACGAAATCACCAAGGATCCGGAACTGCAGGTCTTGGCTTCCTGAGATTCGGCCACTGTCCTCGGCCACATCACCCTTGAACCTGGGTGTTCAGGCCTGGACAAAAATTGCTGTCAAAATTGGGTCGTTCTCTAGTCGACAACCCTGTGAAACATATCGTGAAACCCAAAAACGAAAAACTGTTTATAAACATGAACAGAAATACAGTATATCTGGAGTATGTTTTTTATAAATAATATTAGAATAAAAAACAGTGTTTCTAAAATTACATATACACCACACAGTGGCTAAAATTTTTTATTAGCATTGAAAATGCTCGTCGTTCGTTGAGAACAAACTTGCTAATATAACAAAATACAGGGGCTGAACGTAAGTTTTCAATCTTTATGTATGTGTGAAGGATGTGTGAGAATGTTAAAGTATTTGAATAAAACCATGAATTGTAAATAAATTAAATCCTTTATAAAAATATTTTGTATCTTGAGCTAGTTTAATACAAAAAAAAACCATATTTTTATACGCGTTTTCTGCTTGTATTTAATAAATTAAAAATTCTAATATAGTTATTATTTATTTACAAAAAATAACAGAAAAACTGTGCAAAATTGAACCCGCCTTTCTGTCACTAAAAATATATTAATTGTAAATAATGCATTTGTATATCATGAACAAACAAAAATAGTTTTCAATGTTATGTCCAAAGAATATCAAAATCAAATGCATTTAATTTTTTTTTTCAAATGATAAATGTTCTATTGACAAAAGGTATTTAATGTTAATTGTATAAAATATTGTTGTTCTTTTCTTCTATATTATCCTTAAATTTAGATTTTTATAAATTAAAAAAAATTGTAATTCCACATTTATTGAAATAAATCATGTTTTCTTTTGTGTATTATATCTTCCTTCCATTCCATTATCTCTTTAAATTTAGTTTTGGTTACACACTAAGGAAAATATTTTGTACAATAAGACAGCAATAAAGGAAAATATATTTTTACTATCATTACAGATCGTTTAAATAAAAATTATTCCATAAAACAAACTGATTTTTCATATTTTACATCCAAGCAAAGCACCCCCTTTTCAAAAATTGTGTATGGACCAAAAACGATTTTATATTAGGATAAAGTCAAAATTTTGTTTCGTATTTTTGTGCAATTTTTGGATCGCGTTGGCAAAGCGAACGTTGTGTAAGAATTGCTTTGTTGCTGAATTGCTTTCTTCTAATTGGTCAAATAAGGATAACATACCGTAAAAATCCACTTGGTTAGATTTCGTAATATATAATAATAATAAAAATATGCAATGCACGCATTAATCTTTACAGCAACATTATTTGACATTGAATTAGATTTTCAAGGAGTATGGACAGGTTAGATAGGATAGATATGGGTCGGCAATCGTTAGGGGAAGTTTGGTTTATGGGGTCCATGTGGGCTTTCTTCCAGGAGGCATTCCTGTTAAATTAAAAACAGAGTTTTGGATGGAGTAGTATACTCTGGAGTAGTATATATATAGTATTATAGTATGGAGTATTAAAAATTGCCTCCCTGTCATACTACCGGCCCTATTACATATCTACAACATGTAGTAGGGCCGGTAGTATGACAGGGAGGCAATTTTTAAAAATTTGTTCGGGATACCGTCAGGTCGTATAGCCTTAAGCCAGAAACATACTTACCCGATGCTACGCCATGCGACGTTACCCGATGCTACCCGACGCAAATCCAAACTCCGATTTTCCATAAGGTTGCATTACCCCCGTGCACTTCTTCTCGATGCTATGCCACGCTAACCTACCCGATGCTACCCGACGCAAATCCAAACTCCGATTTTCCATAAGGTTGCATTACCCCCGTGCACATCTACCCGATGCTATGTCACGCTAACCTACCCGACGCTCTGCGATCCCCACTGTCCAGATTTTCGTCGCGTCGCATCGAGTACAGTCGAAGACAAAAGAACCGGACACTCATATTTTTATTCAAACTACAGTCGTTATATTAATGACAACATACTTATTTTCATATAAACCAAATTAACTGTGATTAAAAATTAATTAGTTTTTATTTAAAAAATTAATTTTAATGGTTTGGTAGAAAATTAATCAAAACAGCGGAATATGATTTTTTGATATAATGAATTTTACTAACAATTTATTGTACTCGCTTCGGCGGTACGTATACTAAAATTGGAACAATTTATTACACGGTTTTGCTCATAAAATTTAATTAACAATTTATTTCATAGTTTTGCTCGTAAAATTACACCATTTTGTAATGTCGGGTAGCATCATAACAGGACACTCATATTTTTTGTAGTTTATTTCAAACTAAGTACATGTAATTTTGTCGTTATATTAATTACATGTTATTTTAATGTAAACCAAATTAAACGAGATCAAAAATGCAAAGGTTTTTATAAACAGTGTTTAATTATGATGGTTAGGAGTAACTTTATTTAAAACAATTAAGTTTAACAAACAATTTATTAGATGGTTGTGCTAATGAAATTTAACTAACAATTTATTACATGGCTGTACAAGGTTGTGATAGTGATTATTGTGATAAACGCTGTGGACAGTACGCGACGTGTGCTTGCGTCGGATAGAAGTGCACACCCCACCAAAACGTGGCAAGGCGTCGGGTAGCGTCGCATGGCGTAGCATCGGGTAAGCGTGTTCCTCTCTTTAGTACGGGATTTTGACATTTCGTTAACAACAACAGCTGGCATTGGATAAGAAAATAAAAAAATTTATCAAGTTTTAGGATTGGTTTCAAAATATAGTGGAGGTTCGAAGTATTAGGACGTGTCTAGAAGATTTTATACTTGGAGATTTCTTTAAGTAGTGCTTAACTTCAGAAGGGGTGGGTGATGAGGAGGGAGCCAGAAGTAATTTGAAAGTCAATACTCACGTAACATAAAATTACGTATTGTCAATTCCAACATATTTCTATTAATTATTATTGTAATGACCTTTTCATATTTTTGTTCGACAAACAAGAAACTGGATGGTGACTTTTTCTATTCCCCCCCCCCACTTACACGAACAATAAAAACTTCCTAGTCAGCGAAGGTCGGGGAAAAGGTAGAAATAAGATTGGGCCTTGAAGTCATATACAGAGGTCAGTTCTGTGAATTCCTCGTTATCTAAGACTCATTCCACCTGGTGGTAAGGCTACCTGAAAGCAGGACACGTCTTGCAAATAACTTTATTCGTTTCCACCCTGGCTGATCTCATTTCTTCTATAACTGAGGAGAGTCCTTAAAGGAAAGAAAGAGGATTGCTTTAATATGAAAAATACTGATTCGCTCCGAACGTTTTGTTTTACTGTTTAACAATGTGTCAATGACCGAAAAACCAAACATATTTAATGATATTTATAAATAGATATATTTATTTAAATGGACCTTATTATTTCTTATTTAAATTTTTAAATTTAAATTTATTTACTTATTTACTTATTATTATTTAATGTAAATAGAACAGAATTTTGAGGTTTCGATTGACGAGTAAACAAAATCATAGTGATCATTCAATAATAAATATAAATTAAACCGTAATTCACTAGTTTTCGTGGTCCTGCGTGACCAATTAATATCTTTCAATTAATTAAGGTTTTTAGTTGAGATTAAAAAGTCAGTGTCACGAGCGGGATTCGAACCCACGATCTCCGGCTAGATACGCCGCTGCTCTACCACTTGAGCAATCGTGACCTCGATCCACTCGGACACTAACTTCCCATCTCAACTCCACCTTTTGAATATTCCCACCATTTTGCCATTTTTCAAATGTCGTGAAATCTATTTAGTTCTCGGCGACAAATGAAATGGCCACGGTGAGGTTCGAATCCCGCTCGTGACACTGACTTTTTTATCTCAACTAAAAACCTTAATTAATTGAAAGATATTAATTGGTCAAGCGGACCACGAAAACTAATGAATTTAATAAGTTAACATGAAGTATACCTTCACTAAAGCTCTCCGTGGACATTTTATTTGTCGCCGAGAATCAAATAGATTACACGACATTTCAAAAATGGCAAAAAGGAGGGAAAATTCAAAAGGTGGGATTGAGATGGGAAGTTAGTGTCCGAGTGGATCGAGATCATGATAGCTCAAGTGGTAGACCATCGGCGTATCTAGCCAAAGATCGTGGGTTCGAATCCCGCTGGTGACACTGACTTTTTATCTCAAATAACAACCTTAATTAATTAAAACGTAACGAAAATTATCTTACAATATAATCGCTTATAATATAATTTATCTCAACCAAAACCTTATATAAAAAGAATAATTAATTGAAAGAATTAACTTGGTCAGTTGACCACTAAAACATAAATGGATTATAATTAGCTTAATTATTAATTTAAAATGTTTAACACAATATAATATATTTTTATATAGGTTTCCAATACTTCATACGATGTAAACCAAAGAAAAATCTAAATACTATCGAGGAACTCCACAGAAAACTTTAGAAAGTTTTGTTAGAAAAAATTGTTTGCAAAATATTTTACTTTATTCTCTCTTATTTTTCACTCGAAAAATTATGCATGATGGGAGCGGTTAATGATAAACCTTGGAATTGTCGTCTGGGTATGATATTTTGTGGTTCATCGCACGGCTCCTTAAAGTTTGAAAAAATATCAAATGTGGTTTGAAAAAAAAAGGATTGTTTTCGTTTGTCTTGTGAAAGGTATAAAATGCTGAAAAATTCAAAGGGAAAACGAGCACAACATATTATCTCGAATTGATCGGAAAGCCGTTTCATATTTGTCGAACCGTAAAACATTTTCGTAATTTTCAATCTAAACGTTTTTGCACGCTTTGAGAGTTCTATTAGAAATACAAAGATGTAAGAATAGATGAATTCATCCGCACACGTATTCACCAAAAAACGATCCTCCAAATATGATAATTTTACAATATTCTTCTTCGCTAAGCAAACTATTTTCAAGAGTTCAAATATTCGAATTTCCAAAAATTAATGTAGGGTGCATTAAAAAATCAAAAATAAGAGGATTAATTTTCAAATAATTTCACATATTAAATAAGGTATTCATTGTATACATATTAGTTTAATTAATCTGCCGAAAATTGAATAAAAGGTCCATGTTTTTTTAAAGCCATTAGAGTTCGTGGTTCGATTGACCGAAATATCAGAAGGCAAACATTTTGAGTGAGTAGAAATACTTTGATTGAATATAAAAAACATATTTTGCATTGTATAAATTCACTTTGCCACATCCTAAATTTATTTGTTAAATGTAAACAATATTTTTAAATCCCAGGCCCTGAAGATGATCTCAATAAAGATCAAAACGTTGGCACGATAAAGAAAATGTTTTTCTGAAACTACATCACACCAGACCGCATCTCTCGATTTCTGAATAATTTATAAATAAGGTTGTGACAGGTGCTCGTATCAACATCTTCGTTTGTCGGTGTCTTGGTAAATTAAGTCTGGTTCTTTTTTATGTACGCAACTTAGTGGCGTTCTAACAATTTTTTTAAATCGGTTTAGTGTATTGAAAGGTGTTGATGATGTATGTGAATTCTTGTTTATTTGTGTGTTCGTAAATATATTAACCCCTTAAAAACCTCTCGCTGTTGTTATATCCTTTCATTAAAAAATCGTAGAAATGCAATAAAGTCATTAATAATATTTAGTTATAAACAACGAATTCTATGTACAACAATATCAAAAATTGAAGAGGAAACGTTTCCAGGACGTTTAATGAAAGCCATTATTGTTAATGTTTTCTTGGGGTTTGAATTTCATTTCATTTTAGCCAACGATGAACTAATATCTCCAATGTCCGATATAGAGAAAATCTTTAGTGTTTTTAATAGTATAAATGATATATTTTTGCCCATCTATCACCCATAGGAAAAACGGAGTAAATTATGTAGATAAACTGTTGTCACTTTATGTGTTTATGAGCTTTTTGTGGAGTTAAATGTGTTTTTATATATTTCCAAGTTTTCAAGTATTTCACTACTTTCGTGGTCCGCTTGACCAATTAATACATGCCAATTAATTAAGGTTTTTAGTTGAGATGAAAAAAAGTTAATGGCACGAGAGGGATTCGAACCCACGACCTTCAGCTAGATACGCCGCTGCTCTACCACCTGAGCTATCGTGGCGTATCTAGCCGAAGGTCGTGGTTTCGAATCTATCTCGTGCCATTAACTTTTTTTCATCTCAACTAAAAACCTTAATTAATTGTTTTCAAGTATGTTCATTTTTTGTCCTGTTTGTTTGTCGTGTAGAGTTTCATGTTTCTCTGAGCCTTCGTGACAGCATTCTGTGAGATGTGTCGCTTAGATTGATTTAAAGTCATTGTTCTTAAATGGTCTTATGTGTACTTTGTATCTGTCTTTTATCCGTTTAATCTACCTGTATTTCTTTTTGCATTCACAGTTATTACGTATTTAACTTTTTTGTTTTTTGAAGCGGGTTCGTTTTCGCATCTGTTGTCTTATAATTTTTCCAATTGTGTTTAAGGTGCTTTAAATCATTTTTCAAACTTGCTGAAGGAACTGAGTGTTTTTTTCTTTCAAATTGATCTTATCTTTATCTGTGACTACAATTCAAGACTCAAGTAATATTTTCTCTTTTATTTATGTCTCAATAAGGATTTGGGTCTATATGCTGTTCTGAGGCATCCTTTTAGCCACCCTCAAGGCCTGTGACATATTTTACCTTTAGACTGTACTGTAATTCATGTTTATTAGGGCGTTGTCTAAGGCTCAATGAGGATGGCGAAATGCCGAAACGGATCTGACAGCGTTGGTAGGCCGATGAAAATGATCAGTAACGACTAAATTACAAATATTAGTTTGTCTGTTTGACGCCGTACAAAAATTGTGTTTTACCTATTTTTCATTTATTATATATAAAATTTTAAGTAAAAACTTTCACTGATCGCTTAGCTGGCTTTATTTATTTTTTGTGCTAGTCACGAGAATTATATAATTACAAAAATGATTGGAATTTAAAAAGTATCACAAAGACAATCGTTGAATATACTGTAGATCGAATTGTGAGTTCCTAAAAGAGGTACTCAGGATAAAATGGTACTTTTGGTGTCAAAATGCATTCGTAAATTTTCCCAGCCCATGTTCCTAAGATTTTCACATGTCAAAACGTTGACAATATTAAAATGTGTTTTCAAATATGCTTATTTGAATCATATAAAGCAAAAAAAGTAAAATTGTCTCCTTTCTTAAACCTAACGTACCCTCTTAAATTACTAATTACGAATTTATAATTTTAATATATATTGGATTTTTTAATTTATAGAAAATGAAAATCAATTAGTAAAAAATGCTATCAACAAAAAGACCCCAATATTACCAGTAATACCATATTCACTCTAATAAAAGTCTAATAAAAGTATCCTTATCACCTCCAATGCTGGTTATATCAGATCTATCCTAAATAGTTAAACATTTGTTATTATTATTTTGTGTGTTTAGTTAAAGTCATTATGTAAGTCCTTGCCTTTTAAGAAAAATTAGTATTATGTACACCGCATTGCTTTGAAGCCGCTGGAGCTTGACTCGGGACGCTGCCAAGTCATGGGGGCCTTCTACCTAAATCGTAAAACAAACGAGGAAATAACTCTTAAATCTTAATTTTAATAATGAAAACAGTTATAAATGAGATAGTAATATCCTGGTCAAGTTTACTAAATTTATACAAATATTAATAAAAATATCACATTTTATGGAATAAACATTGAAACATTTTTTGTATACGGCTTGTGATGCGATTAATTTTTTATTCTATTTGAAAGTAATAAAGTCTGTTCTTGTAGTAATATCTAATACAGGTCGCAGACAAGGAAACCTCTTTTAATGTAATAATTGCAAATACCAATATGAATAATGCATTTTCAAATGGAATACTTAATACCACAGATTACCATTTAGTATTTAAATTAATTTCAACTTTAAGCAAACTATGATAAATCTATAACGGATTGTAACTAGTTTCACAATGTATGGCAGGAATGTACGTCCATTAAGCCGGAAATGGTAAAGGAAAGGAATTGCCCAGTATTTAATTAATGGCCTCACTCCTGGTCGTTCTTTCAGTAAATCAACATTTGATCGCCCCTTCGGTTTAATGTCCGCAATTTAATACACCCGTGTCGGAAAATCGGGCCGACAGTCAATTTCGGTGGAACGAGAAAATTCGGCCGTTGACAAAATGTCAACGCTGCCAATCACATCGTTTTCTATAGATGCAACAATGGCTGGCCGCAACCGCTTGTTTATTACCTGCGGTGGGCAGTTAAACAGGGAAACATAATAATATACTGTTATTAACTTGTAACAATGAGCTGGCATATATATTATACTGTCAAATATCTTTGACTCGACCGTGGGCGCGACCCCGGTTTACAGAAATTACAGCCTGGCGTTTTGATTAATTGAACCGACAAAAGGTGTAGCTGGTAATTCGGCGGGATTCCCACGATAAACTACAATATACCAGTCAAATCAAAATTACAACGACAAAAAATTTTCCCAGTAAATTCTTAATACATGACGAGTTGTGCAGCATGTATACAGACAAAAATAAACGGATTGTATCACATTGGGATAATTATATAGTAAGGTAGTTCTACCCGTCGTAAAAAGTTGCATTATCAGATAATATAATTATTAATCAGTCTGATTAAGAATAAATGCTCTCGTATTATTAGACATGTAAATTATGAACTACAACTATCCAAAAATTGCGACACACTTTGTCAACCTCTAGACTGGTGGAGGAAATTGTAGATCATATCAATAGGATCTCTTCCAGGTTTGAGAACAAGGTATTTGGATACCAGCACATAAATGACACCATGGCAATGAAGAGACGGATATCCTGGCCAAAAAAGGCTCTAATACTGCGTTTGTCGGGCCACAACCGGTATTAAAAACTGGGGTATGAAACAATTCCTTAAGGAGTGGAATCTATCCCCGGGACACAGGCAATCGAAAGAATTTGTTAAGGTGATCAAACCAGCAGAATCGAAATGGCTATTCTCTACTTCAAGGAAGGTAATTATGAGGCTGATAGGTATTCTGACGGGCCACTGCCACCGAGAAGACACCTCTCCGTAATGGTATCCTACCAGATCCCTTTTGCCGTTTTTGCGAAATAAAAGAAGAAACGGCAAGGCACTACCTCGCAGAGTGTGATGGGTATGCTAGGTCTAGATTTGAAATTTTTGAAGGAACGGACATCACCAAATCATTCCCCGAGATAAAAGGGTCCAAAATCTTGGGGTTTGTGGACAAGTCCAAGAGATTTATGCAGGACACGTGAGCCGACCAAGTCCCGGACCTTTTAGGGATGGGGTACGAGTCTACTGGGCATTCAACCCCTCGGTTCTTGGTCGCCCTCTCACTCCCTCTCACTCTCTCTCTCTCTCTATCTATCTATCTATTTATCTNTATATTATAAGGTAGTTCTATCCGTCGTAAAAAGTTGCATTATCAGATAATATAATTATATAATATAATTGTTATTCTGATTAAGAATAAATGTTCTCGTATTATTAGGCATGTAAATTATGAACTACAACTGTCCAAAAATTGCAGCAAACTGACATTTTTATATTTTACGTGAAAATCTGGTTTAAATAGGTTTTTACCTCAGCTTATTTCCGGTTAAACTGGCAATTAATAAGAAGTATTACAATGTCCGGCTTTAATGATTGGCCATCATGTTTACCAATGTCTTAAAAGGTTTTTGGAGAGGGTCCTGGGGTATTTGTAACACACTTATGAGATCCCAAATGTGTTCAACGGGGCTAAGTCCCAGACCTTTTTCAGAATGATCAAGGGCGTGGATAATTGTGGTTTCCAAGTATTCAGAAACACGTGCTGCCTTTTTTTGAATGAGCATTACCATGTATAACCATCGATTCAGAATCTTAGGACCGGTTTATGTTCCTTGGGTTACGTCTGAGTTATATTTCGGATAACCCTCTAGTTGAGCCGTTTATGCTGCACCGGATAACCTTAACGAGGGTTAAATCTCAAATAAAACAAAGATTTGAAAATAAAGCATTTCGAAATGTCATCTCGCAGCTGTCAGTGGAAATACCAATTAACGGTATATTATGACTTCTTTAATAAGAACAACCACTCCTGTGTAGAATGAAGCTGTGGCAAGAACAAGAGACCCGGTAGAACGGCGGTATGGAGTTTGGAACAAAATATTTCCTGTTCTTTCTTAGGCAATAACTTCAAACCGACCAATCAATTATAGTGGCAACGGCTGTTCTTCATAGCATTGCTACATAGCAAAATGTACGCCAACAGACAACAAATTCCTGATGAATTGGATTGGGGCATCGAAGTTATTGAAGTATGTAAACGTAGAATCACACCATGTACAACAATTTTCAAAATTTCTAATGTAAAATGTAGAATAAACTTATTTCATTGCGACCGTTTATTACTAATTATTAGTATTATTTTAATGCTGGAGCCTGGACAAAATATGAAATACATTATATATATTAACCTATACTATTACAAAACCTAATTTATTTAAATTACTTTTACATGATTAACAGTTGGTTATTCATATTGTGGGAGGTAATCTTTTTCCCAGATGTGTTGCCAGATCTATTTTACACACTTTGCCACTCAAATCACTCACCTGATTGGATCTAGAGCTTCTATTAAAATATTATATATTAAAAATCCTTAAGATAGCGTCAATAGGCAATAACATGCAAAATAAAATGTTATATAATATAAATAACAAATATATTATAAGAAAAGACAGATAAGTTATGGCAAAAGTAAACAAAGTTAGTTTCTTATTGTAATAATAATAATACTATCAAATAAAATTATAGTATTAGTTTTAAATTAAAAATTAATTAAACAAAGAAATAACGGAAGAGCTCTTCAATGAATTTAGAAAAGAAAGAAAAAAACTAAGTTAGAATGAAGATACAAAAAATATATTTAAATTAAACTTTTAGTTCACTTGTGAGTACTCTTGATTTATAGATGCGATGTAGCGTTGCGGTTGTGCGGGAGAGACTGATGAAGTCGGGTCCACTTATGCTGCGGTGCGGAAGATGTCAGGCATGCGGTCGTTGTGTATCACGAAGAAGAATACTCTGATTGTAGTGCGGCGGACGAAAAATAATAATAACGCCCGTATTGTTGAACAGAACTTAAACTATCGAATTCACAATACAAAATAACTTATACAAAATGTTACTGCCTGAAACATCTAAATTTAAAGAAACAGAGCGTATGCTGTCTTCTTGGCGGTTGAGAAGCGACTGGTCCAGTTGGCTGGACTTGACAAAAAAAGGAAAGGGCGTTTCCATGGAAATGAAAAATACAAAACAAATCACCGTAGCAACGGCGACGTGTAAACACTGGTGCCCATGGCAACCGAAAGCGTAAACATTTGGTTCCCATACCAACGGGAGGTGTAACCATTCGTCCCCCGTGGCAACGAGACAAAACAAACTCTAACTTAAATTAAAAACAAAAATAAATTCAGGCGTATTATTATTAATTTTTAAGGGCGTTTATATTATTATTATTATTAGTACTCTCAATTTTAATATATTTTTTATTGTAATTGTTGAATTTCCTACTGTAACTTTAAACCCTTCATTTTTTTGATATGCTTCTCGTTTTGGTTCGCGAGTTCCCATTTGGCAAGTATTTTTGTTGACAAGGGTATTTATTATTTTTATTTTATAGCAATTGAACAAAAGGGTTCTGAACATAATGCATAGGATAATATAGTGAAACATTAGGTATGAAAAAATAATTATATTAATTTGCAGTTCACACCAGACCGCATATCACGATTTCTGAATAATCATCGATTAACGGTCACTAATCACTACACATTAATTTGAACGTAATTTGTTGGTACAAATATTTTAAATTTTGAATTGTAGGAGAATAAATTTTGAATGTTGCGCTAAGGTGACGTCAGACTGTTACGTTCTTAAATCCGTTGGTCACACCTAGGAAGGTTATTGTAAGTAAGTGCTTACGTAGGAAGAATAAAGAGCGTGTGTGGAAAAAAGGAAAAAAGTCTACGGTTTTTATCTGATCCAATCTTGAAAAGGCCCAACAGAATGTTGGTTATTTTTTTAAATAAAAAAAAAACATTTTTACTGTAATTACTGATATTATTTTGGTTATTTATTGTTTTTGCAATTTATAATATTGTTGATTATTCCTGGTTTTTATTTACAGTAACTCTATACATATATTTACATTACTTATTTTATATATCTAACTGTAATAAAAAGTACACACAACACCAATATGACACCATAAGAATAGAACTTTATGCCCTGAAGATGACCCGAATAAAGGTAGAAACGCGGCAAAAAAAAAAAAAATGGTGTTTTTCTAAATTACCTCATTCTGACCTCTCCTCACTAATCCAACAAATTATTAAACAACCGGTCAATAAAAAAAAGCACATTTCTTACTGTTTTTGAAAGTGTTCATTTATATATAACATTGTAGCTCTGAAGAGGGACCAGGGGTGTGGCCCGAAATACATAAGCAACTGAAATATATTGCATAAAAATAAATTGGTGTGTTAAAAAAAAAAAAAAAAAAACTATATTGAAAAAAAAATGTTTTCGTGAAAGCTGGCATATTAAAATTTCCATGGCTCGTCTGAAAAACTAATTATCGAATAAAAGAGCTAACAAAAATGAAATGCACAAATGTCACGAGATTCATTATAGTATACATGCATGAAATACATGCTTAGATACATTTAATAATAAAAGTGAAAAAAATATGTCCATCATTAGAGTAAATGGAGTTGCCGCTACGCATTTACTTCCTAAGCAGATTAATCAAAATTTTAAATCTTTAATAAAAAGGTTATGATATATTTAACATTTGCCGAGTATACATACACATACATAAAGACAGACAAATATATTTACGTACACAAGTATATAAATGAGAATTCTAACACAAAGCAATGAATGGTTTAACTTTGTTTAATCTTTTTTCAGTCATAAAGAGCTCTTTTTAAACCCACGCTTTATAGGCCGTTCGACGATGTTTACTCATTTATAATTCCAATATGGTTCTAATATTTCCAACGGCATCAATACCTGGAGAATAAAAAGGTTTTTTATAGCTCGAGACCAATCGTGCAAACAATTTTTGTCAAATATGAAAACTGCTCTGCTTCATTATCATGATAAAAGCTTAATATCTAATATCCAGTTTGACCTGGATTGTTTTACGATTCTCTTTTTTTTAACAATACAAATGCTTTTCTCCTGTGTCTTCAATGAAATGTAAATTTGCCCCTGATGTAGCCATACGCCCCGAAACCACAGGGCTTTTCTTCTCACATAAACTCTTCCATCAGGCCCAAATAGGTTAAGTTTACTTTCGTCTGAAAATAAAACACTCTTCCAGAGATTTATTCAATCCATGTTTTGTAATATTCTTTGGTTAATTAATTTTGAACTTTTTTAAAAATTGTTGAATCTCTTTTTCTACTTCACTATAAAAAATCTAGTTATTTCGCTTTTGCTTTAAAGTCTATAGTGCACAGCAGGCATAAACCTTCTTTTGGGGCACAATCTGGTGTTATTTATGAGGCAATATTCTTTTTGATGTGAACTGGTGCTTTGCGGAGCTCTTATTGAGGCTTGTTCCGTTATTTTATTTTTTTTTTTAATTTTATTATTTGTCGTAGGAGTACTCGCCTTGTACGAATTCATTTTTGAACTAATCGAAGGTTATTAGCTTGACTAATAGAGACAAATCTCTATCAGTAAGCGTGAATAAATCTGAATTTTTTTTAAATTTCGAGTATATGTAATACTTTTACCTATACATATTATTATACTAAGTAGAGATTTAATAATGAACAAAATATTCGCTTATTTACTTACTTAAATGAACTTCAAATTTGCAACGTTATGACAGTCACTGTATTTTGCAACCCAGTAATTGGCATAATGGCATGCACTGAGATGCCAAAAAAATAGCTACTCTTTATATTTTTAATTATCTTTAAATCAATCCTCCATTAATTATCTTACAGCAATATTTAGCCTGTTTTAAAGGATTATAGGTAAATAAAACGAAGCCAAAGTCTCCCACTTGTGTTTACCAATGGATTTTGTAAATAAATCGTTAAATAGTTAATCTTTTATTTGTTGGTTTTTTTGTAAAAAATTTTCTGGGTTTTTTTCGGATTTGATTTTTTTTAATTGCACCATTCTAAGTTTCAAATTTTTTTGAGTGGTGGTTTTAAGTGAAACAGATTCGGCTAGAATCATAACATTGCTGGAAGATGGAAAAAGTCAAGCGTATGTGGCCAGGGTGCTTAACATTCCATGAACACTTGTCCGAAGGGTCTTCCATCGCTAGCAAAAACAAAAAAAAAAAAAAAAAGAGATAATTGCTTTATTGTTTCGAATGTAATCCGTAATCGATATTGTGATGAGATCAAGCGACAAGTTACAAATGTTAAAGTCAGTTCACACACTGTAAGTCGACAACTTGCCTTAGGAGAATACAATAAAGTTATCTCAAGATGGTTCCGGGACATGAGGATATATTTGGAAGGAAACCTAAACAAACAGCCTAACCAAAATGATGGGCCACCCTTTCACCTATTAAACCAGAAGCAAACTAGGCTCAGGAGCTGGAAAAAAGCTTGAGCAATATAATCTCACGCACTGGACAAAAGTATCAGCCTTTTTTAGCAGGCAATATTTGTAGAAATTTATTAGCCTCTGCACCGTCCACTGGCCTCTTAACTGTCATAAGTTTGGCAAAGACGAAAACATGCCGGCTCTACCAAAAGAAACCAAAGACTTTGGCACATCTTTTATGAAAGTGAGGTACAATCCGGTTACTTATCGGCATAGCTATATCGATGAGGCGATTCAACAGAAGTGTGCGAAAAAGCACCGAGAATTATTCTTAGGGATTCCACGATAGGCGGATAAATGTAGCAGTGAAGCAAAGGTAGGAGTTGTATTAAAAAGTATTTATAGTTTCAGGAGTAATGAACAAACAAATAATAGTAAGAAAACCATAATACAAAACAGTAAGTGTAACAAGAGCTTGAAATATTAGCAATGAAACAACTACAAATGACGGAGGAATGAGAACTCAGTAGCAGGAGTAGAAGTAAAAAGTAGAAATAAGACCATTAATAGAAAGTTTAGTAGCATAAATTAAAATTCGTTAGAATAATACTAAAAATAGATGATAAATAGGCTTACTGGAAGCGTAAATACACAATAGTACAGTTGGTAATGGATGCATAACCTAACGAAATAGAAGAGTAATAGTAGCAGTAAAGCATGAAGCAATAAAGGGGGTGGAGATGGAAAGTTAGTGTTCGAGTGGATCGAAGTCACGATAGCTCAGGTGGTAGAGTAGCGGCGTATCTAGCCGAAGGTCGTGGGTTCGAAACCCGCTCGTGACATTGACTTTTTTATCTCAACTAAAAACCTCAATTAATTGAAAGACATTAACCACGAAAACTAGTGAATTGAATAGCAATAAATGCGTATGCCCAGCAGTAGTAGACAGGAGAGAATAGCAATTGATAAAACTAAGAGAATAAAATACTAAAATGTAACTAAAAGTACTGCTAGGTAAACACGTTGTTCCGTAAAAATAGTACGAGAACTAATAAAATATCAGGCGTACAAATTGTAATAAATAGTACGAATAGGATGAATTAAGTAGTGCCAACAACAAAAGTCGTAAAAAGTAGGTTGTTATAAAATCCAACAATTTTGACAGATTTTTATATGCAATAGATAATACTACTTTTTACATACATTCCGTACTCATTCAGGACTTTTAAATTTCATGAAAAAGCAGCTAAGTATCCGAAATTTGAAACAATTGAAATTGTGCGTACCCCGTCTATATATATTTTTCTAAAATCTCAATTAATTTTAATAAAATATCTGGTTGCCGCCGATGTGCTATTCCTAAACCAAGTAGCCTTGTTGGCTACTAATATAACTTCTGTCTCTCCAAATTCACTTAATAAATTATTAACCTCACTTTGCCGAACTGGACCCTGTAAATGTTTAATCAGCCAGCGTCGACCACATGACACCTCTATCACATTTACTATTAAAGCAGGGTTGTGCAATTCCTTATGGTAGAACAAATGATTATTAAAAAACGATATTTGTGTTTTTATTTTAGTTTTCGTAAATCATAATGATATTTTTACTTTCTTTTTTTATGTATTTTAATATTTAGCATTGGAAAGTTTCTTGTTCTTATCTTGGGGCAAAAGTTTCATTCTAAAAAAACCTTGTGCAAACTTATATCACAGCTTTATAGTATCAGAGAATCTTTTTTCCGTAGAATTTCTTCTCTTTCTTATCGTATTTATTTCTCGTGGCAAAAAATTCCAAGCAAGGGGAAGTTGCTCTATTCACTCGGCATACAAGTGAACGGGACTAAGCCGCCTTTCAAATCCCTAAAAGGATTAGATTGCAAGAAGGTAAAGTTGATTCGTTTAAGCGACAAACTTGGCCAATTAGGATGTTGAAAAAAAATGCCGAGATGTGAGAGGAATTGGTTTGGTATGTTTTCATATTTAAATTAACAAGAGAGCAAGGGAGAGAGATAGATTAATGAGAGAGAAAGGGAGAGAGAGAGAGCGCGAGAGAGTGAAGGAGAGGGTGTTGTGTGTTTCCTGTCCTTAGTAACCCTATGCTCCCATTTCTGACTCCAGGTGATTAATTATGCATTTACAAGATTAGTTACAAAGAAGAATAATTAGATACAATTTGAAACTTGATATTTGTAGATAATTGGTCTTACAATTAATTAATAAATCATTTATATACATTTTTGCATAGAAATATTTATTGCATTATATTACTGATGTTCCGCTGTTAAAATAGTTTTACTTCATATGTTAAGATTAAGTTTCTTTTGTTGTTTAGATTTTTTCTTGTTCTTTGTCTCGTCTTTTTATTTGTGAGAGAGAGAGAGAGAGTGAGTGAGTGAGTGAGAGAGAGAGAGAGAACGACAAATGCTCGATTACAGTAGTGCCTTTTGTTGGTAACAAATAATACGGAAAAACATATTAAGCTTTTCTTTAAATATTTTCATAGGAATAAGTTGCTCTTTTGAAAGATTTGGTTCTTTTGTTTCTACAAATTCGCGACTTGTATCAAAACGGTAATATTGTCACGTTATCTTGCTCCAATATGGAGATACCTGTAAGAAAAAACAGAGAAAGACGAGGATCGTCGTACTATCCTTTTGATATAATTATCCTATATATCCTTAATATAGCCTGTACTGATAGTCACAGTGCCAGTGTTGTATCCGGGAGAAAACAAAATCAACATATTTTTAATATGTAAAGACCGGATTCCTCATCTTTGAATTCAATGAAACTAATGCAGAAATTCTAATCATGGAAATTAATTTTTTTTCTCTTGAATATGAGCTTTTTGACTTTCTTAGAGTAATTTTGCACGTTTTACGACTTGTTACACGATAATCTGGTTTTTAGTAAAATTCAAAATTGATATAGGCTGCAAATAAATATGCGTTTTATCAATGATTTAAACGATATTATTGCATTCGATATTGTATAAAAACTAAGGCCCTAAAAGTATTAAAAAAAACTCTAAACTCAGGTTTATTTGGAGATCGTGAGATGCGGTCTGGCATCTCACGATCTCCAAATAATAATTAATTGACGGTCACTAAATACCACACATTTCTAAACTCAGGAGAGGAATTGGTTTGGTATGTTCTTATATTTAAATTGACAAGAGAGCAAGAGAGAGAGATAGGTTAATGAGAGAGAAAGAGAGAGAGAGCGAGAGAGAGAGAGAAGGAGAGGGTGAAATTGTTGTGTGTGATTGTGTGTGTAAAGACCGGATTCCCGGGTAGTTGCATCTTTGTATCGCTAACTCAGAATGCAATGAAACTAATGCAGAAATTCTAATCATGGAAATGAAATTCTTTCTCTTAATATGCATGAAAATGAGCTTTTTGCTGAACTAATTTTGCACGTTTTAGGACTTGCTACACGATAATCTGGTTTTTAATAAAATTCAAAATTGATATAGTCTGCAAATAAATGCACGTTTTGCTTATTGCTTAAAAAGAATGTGTGGTATTTAGTGACCGTTAATTAATTATTATTTGGAGATCGTGAGATGCCAGACGGCATCGCACGGTCTCTAACCTGAGTTTAGAGTTCTTTTTGTAATTTTAGGTCCTTAGTTTTCATACAATATGTAATGCAATAATAACGTTTAAATCATTGATAAAATGTGCATTTATTTGCAGCCTATATCAATTTTGAATTTTACGATGTCCTAATAATAATTAATTAACGGTCATTAAATACCACACATTTCTAAACTCAGGCTTTACAATATTACTAATAAGTATAATATCTAATTAAAGGTAAAAGTATAAATGTAGAATGTTTTCACAAATATGGGCAAAATTTTAAAATTGTTTAACAAATTATCGTCTCAAATGAACAATAAAAAATGTTTGTAATATAAATAAAAATTTCAAACGAGTCGACAATAAAGCGAAAAAGAAATTGTGATGAATAACCGACAAATAAAATAAAAATACGTAAACAACACGATCGTTAAAACTACGTGTGCGCTTCGTTTATTTCGGCATGTAAATTCTGTCCTCACTCGGGGATAAAAAAAAAATAATAAACATTTTTACCGTCTATGGTTTTATAAGTAATTTGTACAAGAAATGTTTGTCCTAGGGTCATCATAACCATCTTAATAAAGTTCATTAAAACGTTTAAAGAACCACGTTTTTTAACCATCTCTTCTTAAAAGGCATTTAAGGAAACAAATTTTCATTGTATTTGGCTTTGTGTATGGTTTAGTTTCATGTCCAGACACGTAAAAATAAAGTAAGACAACACAGTAAATTTTTACTGCTTAGTAAACAGTCGTTTATGTCGATGTTCATTTGCTCGTGTGTTAAAGCGTGTGTCGATTTTTATATTGTTGTGCAAGGAAATGGAATTATTATAAATTAATTACAATAGTTAATAAATAAAGAGAACGGCAATTTAATACAAATATTTAGAAAAAAAATTATTTTAATCAAATCAAATTCACATTTATCACCGTATTTTTTCATATAACAATATGCAAAAATATTCTTTACTATTTAAAAAAATTTACGAAATAAAGTGTTTGCATGGATGAATATAGACGAATTAGACTAACCTACTTTCCAATATCAAAATATTACTGAAACAGCAATGTTTACTTACGAAACATACGAACTAACCAATAATATACTGTATACACAATTGCATTTTCGTTTAAATATAATTAACTTAGGGTAAAATTATTTTTGTTGTTATACTTTATTAATTACAGATATACTTTTTTCATTAAAAATACAAACAAATTGGGGTGATCTAAATTATAATTTTATTTTATCCCGGTAGCGGTGTAATTTCAGAAAGTGTTTTATTTGATAAAACCAGAGAGTTTTGTAACAGGATCACACGGTTGGCCAAGCCTGTTATCTCAACCCCGCTTTCGAATTCTGCTCTTTAATTAGTCTCCTTTTCAATTCTGACAACAAACTCGGGAAGTCTAGAATATCCTACAGAATAGATCGCCGGGGGGGAAACGTTTTGCAAATTATTGCAGAAACTACCCAGGGCAATGCGTACTGCAATTCTTTCCCAAGGTTTCTGTCCTCTTTGCACGCGTACGCACGTAATATTAAGGTGGTTCCAGACTTGCGGTATTCGCCGATTGCCGAATCCCGCCGAATATTTGCCAAGTCTCGAGATGCTCGTCTTGCCAATCGCCAAATAGCGTGCCTATGTATACACACACGCGGGGTTTTTATAACCTCCTAGTTGCTGCTGAAGCAGTGAATACTTATTTGCTAAGTGCCGTGCAGTTGGGCAAAATTAGTCAAGTCTAATGATTAATGATTGATCACTGACCGTTGATTGGTAGTAAATGACTAATTTAGTCATTAGTCACCATATGTGATTGATGGCTAAATTAGTAAATACGAGGCATGACTAATTTAATCACAATATAGTTAGTCATGACTAAATTTCGATAAATTATGTTCAAATGGGTGCTCAAAAAATGAAAAATACACATCACTTTTTAAAAAATTTCTAACAGAAATTTATTTCATCAATACGAAAATCCTTCAACACCTCATTTAACAAAAATTACTCTTCCAATTATAAGTAAAACTACGTCGTTATGAAAAGCCAAAAAATAATGATAATAATAATAAAATAGCATAAAATAAAAAATCGTAGAACAAGCTACGCTTTGAAAAATAAATATGTTTACATAACCGATGAATGGAAAAAATATTTCTTTTAATTAAAATTTATTCCACTTGAAAGGAAGGATTTCTACATTATTTGGAAAATACATCATCTACGGGTCTTGATTGCAATAAAATAGACATGTAGAATCATTATGTAACTTTGGTTTTCGTTTATGATGACACTTTTTTGAAGGTTGGCCTTGACCACGTCTCTCATCTCAAAATTTTTATCCGGAGTCTGTTGGATTTTGGTAAGTTGGCCATTGTAGCCAGAGTCGGGCAAAATCTAAATAATTCAATCATGATTAAGAATTAGTTAGATTTTGCCCAACTCTGGTGCCGTGTGAGTTCTCACTAATCGTCATGGACAACAATGAGACTGTCATTGCTGCAGCTGCGGTTACCGTTTTGTGCAAAAGCTATAAACTAATTTTTTTGAAAGCAGAAAAAAAGGAGATGGTGGATGGTATCGCTAAACCAAAGCACAAAACGGTAAATGTCTTACCGACAAACTATTAATTGTTGTTTGTTTGAACCTACATTATTTCGTTGACTTTTAGTTTGAAAATGACGTGAAAAATGTCACCTTTTTGCACATGCAAGGTTTTTGTTGAGTTGATTTTGTTTTTCCAGGTATAATGGCACGGATTTTTGCTAAACATACTAACAGAGCCATCTGGAACATTCGAAAACATTGGCTTTATGCTTAATAAAATAATAGAACCATTATTGCTTTAAAAAAAGACACGAAGAAAAGCGATTCCAGCAAATGAACGTTTAACATAACTCTCCGATTGTTGGCGACAGTTTCAAAAGTCTTCATTACCTGTTCAAGGTGATTCCTCATCTTATTTCTAACATAATTACAGAAGTATGCAACGCAGTAATCCATGTACTAAAATACGGTATTACCGTAAAGATAAATTGTTAAAATTCTTTACTTAATATAATTGACAAAAGTTCCATAAAAATACAACAGAAATTCGTTTAAAATTCTAATTACAACCATCGAAAATTGGAGAAAAATTGTGCAACGCCGTGTTTTGTCATCACTATTATCAGTAGTAGTAGTATATGCAGGCCGGTCTGCGCTTTGCATAAATGCAACGTGTTGATTAAATTCCTGTTTTGCTTGACGGACACTTGATTGAAATATATTAAGTGTCGTCATGAGGGGATGAGAAATGTGATGGCGGTGAAGAAGAAGAATGTTGTGTGGGCGTGGACAATGGTAACGGGGCAGGAACCAACAACTGATTATCGGGATGATAGGAATTGTTATTATTTGCCATTCTGGTGTTCATTTTCATTTCGTTGTCGATACGATGCTACATCCCTACAACTTTCATCCAATACTTTTAATTTTGCCGCTACTAATTCCCCAATATGTCACACACACACACACACACACACACACACACACACACACACACACACTTCTTTCCTTAGCAGGTTGTTAAAAGTGATTGTAAAATGGAATATGCATTGTCAATCTTTTTACTTAGTTCAGTATCTTCGCTGAATTTCCTTCTTTTTTTTACGGAGTATTAAAACCATCTTCACAACCTGAAGGCATTACGATGGCTGTAAAACGAAAAAGGAAACATGACGTATAGTTTGAGTTGAGTGAAAAGTTTGTGCTGCTTAAAAACATACTTACCGTCATTTTGTGTGTCCCTTACTGGCTTCTTGGTTATCTAGGATGTCGTTGATTTGAGTTAATCTTCCTGTTTCTTTTAGTATTTTTCGCCTTGAATGGCCTGTAATACTGGTTAGATGCTGATAAACTATACCTGTAACTACACTTTACCTTCAATATACATATTTCGTTATATCTGCTCAATGTCAGCATATTAATATATTAAACTAATGTATTCTCATGCTTTCAGCCCCCAGACATAGACGAAGAGTGGAAAAATGTTGCTCAGAAGTGTGATTAACTGTGGACCTTTCCTCATTGGTGCTCTAGACGGAAAGCTCATTGCTATTCAAACTCCAATCAACAGCGTTTTGGAATTCTACGGTTACAAGCATTTCTTCAGAGTAGTTTTAATGGCTCTAGTAGATGCTGATTGTTGAGAGTATTGTTTTACGTACGCTGATTGTGCTGTCAAGGGAAACTAAGTGATGGCGCGGCTTATCAAAATACTGAACTATACCGGAAAATTATGAACACCCAGCTTTATTTCCTTTCACAAGAACATTACTGGGGCTAGAAAAGCCAATGGAATGGTAATAGTTGGCGATGATGCATTTCCTTTCAGTAGCCGAATCATAAAACCTTTCCAGGGCCACCTGATAAAGGTAGCAAATCAAGAATTTTCAACTAACGTTTTTCGAGAGGTTGTTGGTTTTCAGAAAATAATTATTTGGCATAATGGCTAATGTTTTTCGTGTCCTAAAGATGCCAGAACAGCTTAATCTTAATGTAATGATAATAATCTTGTAATGACTTGTGTTCTTGTGTACAATTTTTTACAAAGAAGCAAAACAGTGATTCCTGCACTCACCACCAGGCACCTTTGATTCTGAAGAAAATGGCAATATTGTACAGGGTTCTTGGCGACGATGCGACGTGCATATGTCATCATTACTACCGATGAGAAGAATTCCTAGAAGACACACCAATGACACAAAAGTAACTAGGGATGAATTTACTGAGTACTTACTAATAGCCGAGCGTCCATCCCCATTAGTCGGAATTGGGCGAACATTTGCTCGGCATGCGGCGAACACCTCCTATCTGGCCTTCGGCGATTATTTTCCAATTTCGACATGAAATGACATAAACTCGGCGAAGATCAAACGGCTCGGATTAAAAACAAACTTCTCGAAAATTGTTTACCGTTAATAAATGTAAATATCAAGTAGATAGAAGAAATTCGTTATTCGGTATTCGCAGTGTCTTTGAAAAGCAAAACACTATAAACATTTCTACAAAACGAATACATGATAAATTAAAATTTCAATAACCAATTGAAAAAAAATCCATATCCTCTTTATCTGGATAAACTAAACAATATTTTTTATCTTATTAAATCTAAAGAATCAGTGGAGGCAATTTTGTCTATTAAAAGTCGCAATTAAGAAAACATAAAAAACAGGGTGTCTTTGGATTGTCAGACCCTAAATTCCTTGGTGGACTGCATTGCTGGATCGACTAAGATAATGAAATGAGATAATAAATTTTTTTCTCACTTACAGTGAATTTATACAATGCAAAAAAATATTTTTTATATTCAATCAAAGTATTTTTTAGGTAAGTAAACACTTTGAGTGAGTAGAAATACTTTGATTGAATATAATTTTTTTTTATTGTACAAATTCACTTTTTTCCACATCCGACATGTATTTGTTAAATTTAAACAATGTTTGTAAATCCCAGGCCCTGAAGATGATCTCAATAAAGATCGAAACGTTGGCACGATAAAGAAAATGTTTTTCTGAAACCTACGTCACACCAGACCGCATCTCACGATTTCTAAATAATTAAAATTAATGTTTGTTAATAAAAACTAATGAATTTTTGATGTTGGTTAATTTGATTTATATTACAGTAAGTTTGTGGTAATTAATATAACGACAAAAATACATGTAGTTTGAATAAAAATATGAGTTCTTTTCTCTTCGACTGTACTCGACGCTAACCGACGAAAATGTGGACAGTGGGAATCGCAGAGACTCTTCAGTGAGGTGTAGTGTACAGGGTAGTGTTTCATAGCATCGTGCCTTATGGAAAATTTGCGTCGGGTAGCATCGGATACCGTAGCATAGCATTGCATCGGTAAAGTGTGTTTCGACGCCTCACATCCTATGTCCCTTTGAGACGACCTGCAGCAACAGCCCGCCACCAGCAACTCAGAAAAATATGGTGCAACGAGCATCTAGAAGAGAACGCCATTGGATTTATGTTTTCTGTTGAGTCGTGTTCTGTCTGTATAGTGATAGCAGGCGCTCAAGTGTCTACCGAAAACAGGGGATGCGTAAAATGCTCAGTTCGTCCTCCTTTCAATGCAGTTTGGAGGTGATGGAGGTCTGGGCTGGGATTACACTGGAGTACGATCTGGACGCCATATTTTTTAAGGCAACCTCACCGCAGTCCATTATGTCCAAGAAATTACGGAGGAATAACAACCCCCTCGGCCCCTCCTCCTTTTTTTTAACCAAGAGTATTTCAGGTAAATTAGAGATTATAAAAAGGCGCCAAGGAAAATTAAAAGCAATGAACGAGCCTAAGGAAAAAATGTAAGTTTGTTATATTTTCAAAGTAATTAGGCGAACGAAGCCTTTTTGGAAAGTTTAAATTGGAAATGTTCCGAATATTAATGACCGCAGGATAAATTAACTATACCGTTTAATATCCAACAGCTAATGTAATAGATGGTGTTTATTTTAATTATTTAGCAGTAATAACTGTTGTTGTAATAATTTATGTTATTCTTTTTTATTATTTATATATTCAAGAAGATGACAGCCATTAAATGTAAATTATATTAACGATGTGAACGCCATATAGATATTATAGAAAATATTCTAAATGCCCCCAACTCCTTCGGGCAATCGACGATGAAGAATTTCGCTACCAACGGAATTTCCAAGACGTTCGAAGCATCCTAAACATCTAAGCGTCAGGAAGTAAATTTGATTAAGTCCATCATTTTTTCTCACTCTAGCTCTACTGTCTCCCATCGAATTTTATAACGGAGAAAAAAGTACACAGCTGACAAACGTAATCCGAAGCAGTTTTAAACGATTGGCCAAATCCAAAGCAAGTCATGAACGCCGATAGAAATGAAAAATTCACTTCTTTGTTTTTATAGAGGAGCCCAGTACCACGATCATATCTGCATATTTAACAATTTTGTATTATTTTTATACTTTCGTTTATATTATTTCGTAACGTAAAATTCCCACGGGCAGGGTTTTAAAACATTAGGATTAGTGAGAAAGTTATGTATCGTTTTTACAGTAATTTCAGCTAAAATGAGTACTAATAATGATTAATTCTTGTAATCTGGTTAAAACTTTAACCTCCTTAATTAATGTCACCTCCTTTAATACTCTCCATGATTCCTTTCACCATCCAACCACCAAACCAGTCTATCTTCCTCTGCTCCCCTGTGAAAAACCAGGTGTTACCTTCAACCAAAACCTTTCCTGGAAACCACACATTTACCAAACTTCCAGACGCTGTATTGGAACCCTCATCAATTCCGCCGGTACTGGCTCCTTCTACCTTTCACCACTTGTAGACACCTTGTCTCCTCCCTCATCTTTCCCCTCTTGGATTGCAGTTGTGTCGCCTTGCGAAGAAACAAGAAAAGCGTCTGAATAGACTGGTGAATTGTTGATTCAGATTTATTTTCGGCACCCCCTGAATGTCTACAGTTTCGTACCTGTATTCAGATCTATCCTGGCTTTATCCCTCCTTCTGTAAAAAGGTATTTCCTAGGCTCCTTCCATTACCAATCCATAAACTTCAGTTCAAATCCTGTCCACTCTCTTAACAGCCGCTCGTTTCCCAATGACCTATATCTTCCTCGTCAACAAACCTCCACATTTGAGTGGTCTATCCTGGCTCGTGCCGGAAAACTCAGGAATTCTCTTCCTTTGCCAATTCGCAAAGCTACCTTCCTTGCTTTTACGTTGAGCTTTTTGTACCAACAGATCATCTCCCTCCAAACAGAGACAACATAGTTCACAATATTATTAAGCGCTTTTGTTACATCAACTTGTCACCTACCTTTTCTCAATTTTTAAATTTACAATTTGTGATTGCGTTGACAAAAGACAGAGAATTCTTTATTATTACTACTTTTACCTAAATCCTTATTATTGCTTCAATTATTTATATGTTTTATAATTTGTATTATATGATTTAGTTCAACTTTTTTACTTGATATTAACTTCAAATCTTTATTGATTCAAGTGCCAGATTTGAAAAAAATTGTGTGTATTTTTTGTTATTCCTTCTATTTGTTCTCTCTCTCTCTCTCTCTCTCTCTCTCTCTCTCTCTCTCTCTCTCTCTCTCTCTCTCTCTCTCACTCACCCTTTATTCAAATCTGTAAATGTTCTGATTTAACTAAGAATCTAACTTATTTTAAGGTAAACCAAATTAAATGATATAACATGTGTTATAATTAAAAATATTGATTATGATAGTTTGAAAGAAATTATCAAAACATAGGAAAATCATTTAGTGATAGATTAAAATTTTAGTCAGAATTTATTACCTGGTACGGATTAAGAGCAAAACCAGGTAATAAGTTGTTAGAAAAATTTATTATTTTACTGGTGAAGGGTTAAAAATTACTAACATAGGCACAGTACCCACCTTCATTTCCTACTGTAGGGAAAAAGACTTAGACCTGACCATCACTTCACAACAGGCTGATGATACTTTTTGTAACTGAAATGAATTCAGAGAGACATCAAATTCTGATCACAGGCGCATCAGATTTGATTTGAAAAATCCCTCTCCCATAAAAGAACATATAGAAACCCCAGGTACACTAACCATCAATCCTTACAAAGGAAGAAATAGAGAAGAAATTAAAAGGCAAAGGAAACCTAGAAATTTATGTTGCATGAGGTTATCCGTGCCATAATGAGCTCCTATATTGAATACTGTGCAGAAAATAGGAAACAAAATAATTACAACACAGTTTGGTGGACCAAATGCCTAGAAAGACAGAGAGCTCGAAGGATTCGGTTCAACGGAGCTAAAGCGTCCAGCGAGTGTGCTCGATACCCAATGATTCCTAAAATGAACAAAAAAACCCATATAATCCAGATAAAAAGGAATCGTGACTGAAATCCTGCGAGGAAATCATGGAAACGCCTCTGTGTGCCAGACAAGGATAGTAAAGGGGAGCAGATAAGCTTTCTCGCAAATACAGATGGAACCTTCTCGCAAATAGAAGAAGAAACACTCTCCCTATTGTACAAAAGCCACTTCCCAGGAGAAAAAAATAATCTACGAAAAAGAACTCCTTGAGCATTCAAAACCAAAAAGGCCGACAAAAGAAGACTGGAAGGATGTGACAAACATTGTACACCAGAAAGCCATAAGCTGAGCGCTTTAGAAGCTACGCCCAGAAAAGGCATCAGGTGTGAACAGAATCTACCCAGTGGTACTATAAAAAAGACCTGAAATCCTTTGCCATACTTTGTGAAAATATTCAGAGCATGCCTAGCGTGAAGCTATATTCCTAAGGACTGGCGGGCGATATAACGACGAGTGGATTATATAACAAAAGTCGGACGTCCCACCGATTACAATCCCCATTCGTACCTACCAATCAACCTGACATCATTCATGTTAAAACATTAGAAAGACTGATAGAGAACCTCATCAGGAGAAAACATAGAACAACGAACACCTCAGTGAGCGATAATTCGCAAATCGACCAGGGAGATATACAGAACTGGCCCCGGACGTCCTATGTAACATAACAAAGTCCATTAATGACAAGGAGGTTGATTAAAAACATAAAGCTGTCCATTGAGTTATAAAAATATAGGTGCATAATAGATCTACTCAGATCGAGGTGCAGAAGACCTTGTAGCTAACTCTTTTATCCCTATCCCCTATTCTATATCCCAGTTGAAAACACAGATATTTGTTTTTTATGTCAAAGATGTATTTAATTTTACGATATATGGTCGGGGAGAGAATAACGAATTACATATTCAAATTATTTAAAATCGATCAAAACATAGAAAGGGTGTAATAATGGTTTAAATTAATGAAACTACCTTTATTTTTCATATTATATAAATTACACAAAGCAATAAATGTTTACTAAAGATTAGTTAAAAAACAAAATAACTAATAGAATGAAAAAGTAGATCTCGGTTTGTCCAGGAAGAATATCAAAACCAACCAAACACTTCCTGACTTTTAAAATGTATTTTAAAAATGCAGTTTACAAAAGGGTTTAGGAAAGGGCGAAAAGTACAACGAACAAACATCCAAGGAGCTGAGTCAGTTTCAAAGAAAACATCGTAACTCGTACAAAGATAACAACCTGCCGATCCAATTACTTCGAAGCACACCTTGCACTACATCGACACGAAACTGTTCCAATATAAACAAAAGGATTGAAAAGCTTGGAAAAGACACAACCGGACGGATGTGAACCATTCTATAACGTTAAAAACGGAAGTTTTTAGAAGGAAGAAACAAGGGGATGACCAAAATCTGACCAAATCAACACAGAAGTTAGCTGAAAACATGTATTTTATATTTATTTGTTTTCGAAGTAACCAACCGAATCTCGTAAAAACAATTTTTGGTCTCAATAGTACATAAATCAAAGGTTAATGTAATAAAAGCATAAGTGGGGTAGGTTGGGCTCTGCTGGCCCCAAATATGAATCTCATGAATATCATCAGCGTAAAAGTTAATTATTTGAATAAAGCTCTGTATAAAAAAGTGGTTTAATTTTATCAATTTGAAGAAAAAAAATTTGGGGGGGAGAGAACTACAATAAACAATCAATTTGAATAACTTTAAACGACTTCTACAGTTCTAAGAGCTTTAATTGGTGAAGAATATAAAAAACAGGTTAATAAAAGGATAAATACAATTTACGCCGTTTTTTAGGTTTCATTTGACTACCTACATAAAAATCGTATCCTTTACAAACCTATTGTAAATATTAAACAGTTTTTAACAACAGTTATTCAGATATCGTGAGATGCGGTCGGGTGTGATGTAGGTTTCAGAAAAACATTTTCTTTATCGTGCCAACGTTTCGATCTTTTATTGAGATCATCTTCAGGGCCTGGGATTTACAAACATNAGAGACAGAGTGAGAGTGTCTCTCAACACGACCCACAAGAGTGACATATTTACACGGAAAGCAAATATTTTGTGCCCTGAAGATGATCTCAATAAAAGATCGAAACGTTGGCACGATAAAGAAAATGTTTTTCTGAAACCTACATCACACCCGACCGCATCTCACGATATCTGAATAACTATCGATTAACGGTCACTAATCTCTACACAGTTTTTAACAACTTGGCATTTTTCAAAATTGATTCCAATTAGCACGACCCAGCATTTTCTGAGCGTATTATCTAAACCATTGTTTTCAGTATTTGAAAAGGATGAATGTTAACACGTTAATATTTTAGGAAATTTTGTTCTTGTAGCAGTGACTTTGCTTCAAATACTTCCGAGTTAATATTTACAACGTGTCTAACTGAGAAAACAATAGAGTTTTCACAGGAGGGGCCTAATGGATGTTTAAAAGAGCAAGGCTTAAAATTGTGCTGACTTTGTGCTTTTTTTCCTACCGGAGTGAATAATTTAGCCAAAAAAAATCCGCATGTTTGAAATGAACATTTCTCTTAAACGGATGTAAAAGGACAATATTTCTTCTTTTTTTACGTTTTCAATCCATTGAACTTTTTTCTTCGCTACTAACTTTATTAATCTTAATACATTTTAAACAGTCGCACAGTTTCCCTCTTTCTGAGATTTACTTACTCTAGTCCTATGTCCATAAAACTTCGGGCACAGTTTTTCTTCAATTTCAGGATTAGAGTTTCCAAAGCTATAAATTTCCAGAAGAGCTCAGACCAGTTATGAACGGCTGGGAGGGACCAGTATAAACGACCCTTATAAAATTGAATTTTAAACCAACAGATTTAACTCTCTCGGGAATTATAAGACGACGTGAAGTAACTTTTAAACGGTCAAAAATTAACAACAGCACTTTGAAAATATGAACTTTCCTAGTATAAAATAAAATGTACCCTCCAATCAAAACCAACCTGTATCTGTTTATATCAATATTTTGACATTTACAAGGGAATATAAATATCGTACCTCGGATGAATTTATCCGTAATATTTTAGTTTCTATAATTTACTCGACCCTGCAATTGCCTCGGAGGTGCTCCAGGTGGATACGTCGTAAATAAAACGAGAGAACAAAACAAACCCTTTGGATTACTTTATAAAGGACATGGAATTGTTGACTTGTCGGCAAAACATTAACTGACACTCCACAGAACACTACTGAAACCGACATGGACATATGGATTGGAACTGTGGAGCACCGCTAAATCTACCAATATCAAATGAATTGAGTCCATCCAATTCAACAAGTCTTCAGAATCATAGTCAATGTCTGTAAATAAATCAATACACAGCAAATTTTTTAGATTTCAAAATAGTATGTCAACTGAATCCAACCAATTAGCCCAATCCATATCCAACATGACCCATCCTTATAATCCTGTCAGATTACTAAGGTGGATATGGCCTCGTGACCTCCTCGCCAAGGACTAGCCCTTGAGGGAAGTTAGGAGATCATCAATGTTTCTTAACTCGTTAAAACATTTACTGTGCCAATGTTATTGCAAATCATGTATTGAAGACTGGTGCAGACATTGGACTGGGTTTGAAATCAGCATACCCGACTGAAACGCCACGACCTAATCAGACGCTACAATTTAGCTCCAGTTCAAAATCCTTATCCCTACATCATATCCTAACGTTCCATTCACAATTAATTACAAATTCAATTTATCCTCGATACCACAGTTAGTTGATATAGACAGCTCCACCCTGGGACTTCATCCAATTCCTTCCGTCCCGAACACTTCCCAACTATCTTCTAAGGCGGCTAACGCGCCAATGACCTCGTGATTTCTTTCCTAGCAAAAGAAAGTGATAGTTTTGTGTTGTGTGATTAATAGTTTACTTCTCCACAATAATAACATAAAATTAATAATATTTTTATATAGGTTTTAGTTGAAATGAAAAAGTTAGTGCCACGAGCGGGATTCGAACCCACGACATTCGGCTAGATACGGCGCTGCTCTACCTTTTGAGCTATCGTGACTTCAATCTATTCGGACACCCAATCGAAATCACGTTAGCTCAAGTGGTAGAGCAGCGGCGTATTTAGCCGAAGATCATGGGTTCGAATCTCGCTCGTGACACTGACTTTTTCATTTCAGACAAAGACCTTACATAAAAAAATTAATTAATTGAAAGAAGTAATTTGGTCAATAGACCACTAAATATAATGGCTTTAATAAAATTTATATATGTAACAAATTTACTTCCAGCACTGCTGAAACGTAATAATAAAAAAATGTAAAATTCCTCAATGCTTCAAAATTATATTCATCTGATATAGTGTATGGCAAAAATTAGTCTTGTCTAATGATTAATGATTGACCACTCAGACCGTTAGTCATGATTGGTAGTAAGTGACTAATTTAGTCACGATATAGTTAGTCATGACTAAAGTTCGATAAATCATGTTCAAATGGGTGCTCAAAAAATGAAAAATACACAACTTCCTCACTTTTTAAAAAAATTCTAACAGAAATTTATTTCATCAAAACGAAAATCCTTCAACACCTTATTTAACAAAAATCAATCTTCCAAGTATAAGTAAAACTACGTCGTTATGAAAGGCCAAAAAATAATGATAATAATAATATAATATAATAAAATAAATCCTAGAACAAGCGCAACGCTTTGAAAAATAAATATGTTTACATAACCGATCAACGGAAAAAATATTTCTTTGAATTAAAATGTATTCCACTTGAAAGGAGAGCTTTCTATTTTATTTGGAAAATACACCATCTAGGGGTCTTAATTGTAATAAAATAGACATTTAGAATAAATATCTAACTTTGGGTTTCAGTTATGATAACACTTTTTAAAGGTTGGCCTTGAGCACGACTCTCTTCTCAAAATTTTTATCCGGAGTCTGTTGCATTTTGGTAAGTTGGTCATTCTCGCCAGAGTTGGGAAAAATCTAACTAATTCAATCATGATTACGAATTTTGATTGAAGTGTAATCCTGATTGAATTAGTCATGAGTAAATTAATCAGTATATGATTTAGTCATGATTAATTCAATCATGAGGTATGACTACATCATACAATAATTAATTTACTCATGACTAATTCAATCAGGATTACACTTCAATCAAAATTCTTAATCATGATTGAATTAGTTAGATTTTGCCCAACTCTGATCTGATAAAGCTTTAGAAAATCCATAATTGTTTAAAAATCTTACGATAAATAGTCTGAGATATTTACATTTTCAGGGTGTGTGTGAACGAAAAAGAGATATGTGAGAGAGTGACTAGAGGGAGTGGACACATACATCATACAAATATATACAATGAAAAGTGTAGAAAAAATTAAATAAACTAAAGCAACTGCTCTATTGAAAGTCATGTTTTATATTTCGTTTTGCATTTTTTCGATAGTTAAATAATTATGGAATATAATTATATACTGTGCTCTTACATGACAAATTACAACATCGTAAACAAAATTATACGTAATCAAATGAAATATTTCCTCCATTTACGTTTACAAAGTAGAGCGAACAGGAGAAGTTCATCTCGTTACATCGAATGCGCAACATTAAAGAGGCTGCATGACAATGCAGATTTCAATTACGTGATACGAGGCTACCTAATGTAGGTGTAAACTCTGACCTCATTTCGGTTCAAACCGCATTAAACGTTCAGGTTTTATGACACCGGTTGATAGGACAGCTATGAAAGGGCGGAATGCCCTAAAGCACATATGCACTACATATTTTCAAACTGGCTCGGCTTAAAAGGCCACGGTCAGATCGATCAGGTATCTTACAACCTCTACGGACATTGTTACCTCAATATCAACTCAAAGAAAAGTTCTACAATGATCTTCTTATGGTAAAGAGTTTATACGAAAAATCCTTAACCAGTTGTGTTAAACCTATTTGAAATAACATACTTGAAATACATTTAGGCAAACAGCTTAATATTTTTAGTTATTCCTCATTAGCTTTTCTAATTTTGTAATATTTTATTTTGCAACAAAAGGTAGGATTGTTTTTCCTTTTTATACAAAAAAATGATCATTTTTCTGTATAATACAGCTTTAATTAGATGTATCCTTTTATTCACAAATATATGAGGATAAAACACTAAAAGAAAAGTCCTTTTTAAAAAGATAGTTCCTACTCACAGTAAGTGGTTTTGCAACGATCCGGATTTCGAGCCTTTTAGCTCTTCATCAGGTTGAAGGACTTCTACAACCACGTCTCTCGACATGAATTGCCAAAGTGAACCCGCTGATACCTCCGCCAACGCGACGTTCCAATTAGCAGCTGATTTTTTTAATGGCGCTCAATTTGACCGTGCGAAACGCGAAAATTATAACACAAATAAATATTATANAGGTATCAGCGGGTTCACTTTGGCCATTCATGTCGAGAGACGTGGTTGTAGAAGTCCTTCAACCTGATGATGAGCTAAAAGGCTCGAAATCCGGACGTTGCAAAACAACTTACTGTGAATAAGAACTATCTTTTTAAAAAGGATTGAACACCACACTAACTCCATCATTTATCATTTCTATTAAAAAGAAAGTCTTTCATAATTTATCGCTTCTAGTTGAAGTGTGTCTAACCCTTCTAGATAAACTCCATATAATCGTTATTTGCTACAAAAACAGTACAGTTTTCTACAGTACTATTTGGTAGCATATATGTAATAGCAAAGTGTGTGGTGATTAGTGACCGTTAGTCTATGATTATTTGGAAATCGTGAAGTGCGGTCTGGTGTGACATAGGTTTCAGAAAAACATTTTCGTGCCAACGTTTTGATCTTTATTGAGCTCATCTTCAGGGCCTGGGATTTACAATCATTGTTTAAATTTAACAAATACATGTGGGATGTAGAAAAAAGTGAATGTATGCAATGCAAACAAAAAAATATTTTTTCGATTATTCAATCGAAATATTTCTACTCACTCAAAGTGTTTGTCTTCTGCGTAATTGTGCCATTCTTGCGTGTCGTGTTGAGAGTGCCAGTGAGATATTGCTTTATGTACGTTGGATTTTGAAGGGGTGGGGAAGGAAGTCGGTATAGAAAGACATTTTTGTATAAGGGATATTTTACCTACATGTTTTTCCGAAATCTACGTCACATCAGACCGCATCTCACGATTTCCAAATAATCATGTAATATCAAAGCAAGACGTTTGATTCCTGGCAGCCTAAAGTATATTTGTAGTCATATAATGGAATAATGAACTCTTGTTAATAGTATGAAATAATCCGTTTATGTTTAGAGGTCTAATTGGCCATATCAATTATTTCAATTAATTATTCGTTTTATGGTGGCGAAAGCGCTAAAATGTGAAAGGTTGTATGATGTGATGGGGTGTTGGTGTCCCAAGGGATGGAAGTCACAATAGCTCAAGTGTTTGGAGCAATGTAACTTTTTCCTCTCAACCAAGACCTTACACAAAAAGAATAATTAATCCATATACGAAATAAAATGAAAATTACCATTTTAAATTATTGTTCCCGACTCCGTCATAGCTCGCCGAACCTCTTGACACACCTATCTTCCATCGAACAATGGTTCAAAAAATGGCGAATCAAACTAAACACAAAGTCCCAAAACATAACCTTCACCCTCGGTCGCATCACTCTACCTTCAATCTATAATAACCGCAACCCCCTTCCCACCAAAAACGGATCCTCTACCTAGGGCTGTTTTTAGACAATCGTCTCACCTGGCAAAATCCCCATACCCGACTCAAAAGAATAGAACTGAACCGAGATATCGATTTCATAAAAGATTATTGGACAACAGATCTAAATTCTACCTTGACAACAAAATACTCATATGAAACTCAATATTGAAATCAATATGGACATACGGCATAGAACCATGGGGTTCAACCGAACCTTCCAATCTCCGCAGAATCCAGAACCTACAAATAGGAATCCTTAGATCCATCGTCATTCTATGTTTCTAACCATACTATCCATAACGACCTAAATGTTCACAACTAAACGGAGTTGTGAAATCCATCAGCTCATAGAGAGTGCGAGATTAAGTGATGATTTCTACTTTAGTAGTGCTGTCACTGGATGGCTTCTCCAGTCGATCTATTTTCGTATATATTTGAATTAGCTGGTGTTCTAACTAACTTATTGCCTTCGCGCAGATTATTGATCAATAATCAATCAAAAAATAATAATTGTTTACTAACAAAGGAAAGCTTCGGACGTCACCAATTTTAAGGAAACTTTTTTTTATACAAGGTCGAAAAATAATAGTGCCCGAGCGTTCTTCCACACGAGCCGTAGGAACCGAGAAAATTTTTTTCCAGTAATATGTTTGAATTTAGTTTTCTACCTTCGAGCAAGTATTTCAAGGTAATTCGTTCATTGAATTGTTTTGTATTTACAATGGGAAAATCATATGCAAAATCGTATTAAATGAGAGAAAGAGCATACTTCGCTCGGGCACTACTTCAAAACTGTATTTGGCAGCTGACATGGCTATCGTACAAAATGTATGATTCAGCGATGTAGCAAAGTTGGCTAAAACATTTTCTGAAAAAATATGCGTGTTTTGCACATCCCAAATCTCTGAATAAATTTGATCGTTTTTTACATTGATGCTTCTATTCTTTTATGATTTTATGTGATCATTTTCAAGCCATATCAGTTTTTCATTTTGTTTTCTTTGTCTATTATTATTATAAACCATTTCAATCTATTTGAGGTTATACTTTTTATAAAAGATACGATGATTTATCATTTTGTGACCGAATGACGCAGCAAAGTATAAAAACTTTTTTGCCCCTGTTTGTTGCACGGAAACCACAAAAATGGGAATAATTGATAACTTTGATACGACTCCTTCAATTCACAGAAAACTTTACACCTTACAAACTACAAAACAGCGATCTAGCCGAAATCTAGCCAAAAATATCTACTTTTTATTGCGGTGAAAATCTTGTTTAATAGTTTTATCAGATGCTTAAAACGAATCCAAATTTGAGTTTGTTTTACTTTTTTGTAAACTGTAGCTACTTAACTAGAAACGCCTTTTGGTTTTTGAAACTTTCTTTGTATCTAACCAAATTGAATACAATCTTGCAAATTAGTTTCATATTCTGCTTAAATATACATTGAAATACATTCATAACAAACGCAGAAAAACTTTTTATTTTTTAAATTAGTGAAAATAATTTTTTTCATGGCTTGTAGGTCACAAAGGCAAGAACGCTTAGACGCATGCCTAATATTATCAGATAAACTGGTATCACAAAAAAAATTTTCAAAAATATCAGTAAACCCACGTCCTTTGTAAAAATAATTTACTTTCAATTACAATAGCAAAAGTATGGCTAAAAAGAATGATAAAACAATACCTAGTGTAAGATGAATAAAAATAAATTGTTTTACCACGAATAGCATGACAACTGTGTGTGATTTGAATTTCAATTTATTCTGGCTAATGTAACACACGTGTAACTGTGTCGATCATCACTTGAATGTTTGCCTTTGCCCCATGGTGGATGGCCTGAGGCGAAAACGTTTGTGAACAAGGAAACTCCATAGAGTTCTGTATGTATAATTGACATTCGATTCGACCCCACAGGTATCTAAAGCGTTGGCAATTACTGGGTAGAAACTCTGTTTATCTTTCCGGTAGACTGTGTCTTTCTGCTCCCTAGTTTACATTTCTGGCCGTGAAATTGCCCCCAGTCATGTACATTAGCGCTCTCTGAGAGAGAAAGAATTGAGCTTTTCTGGTTTGAATTTAAAAACTAGTAAGTCTGGGTTAACATTTTTAAAGTCGAATCAAAAACACACAAAAAGTAATTTTTATGTAAGGTATTGGTTGGGATAAAAAAGTTAGTGACAAGCGAGATTCGAACCCACGACCTTCGGCTAAATACGCCGCTGCTTTACCGTTTGATCTATCGTGACTTCGATCCACTCGGACACTAACTTCCCATCTCAACCCAATTTTTCGAATTTTCCCTCATTTTTGATATAGAACATCTTTAATTCATCTTGGTTGGGTTGAGATGGGAGTTAGGGTCCGAGTGGATCGAAGTCACGATAGCTCAAGTGGTAGAGTAGCGGCGTATTTAGCTGAAGGTCGCGGGTTCGAATCCCGCCCGAGGGACTGACTTTTTTATCTCAACCAATACTTACATAAAGATTAATTAATTGAAAGATGTTATTTGGTCAATCGGACCACGAAATCTAATGAATGGACTGTCACTAAGGTTAAAGTTACCAAAGTTCAATCTTCCCTTACCATTTTCGAAATGAACATACAATCTAAAATTTGTTACAAATTAAATTTATTTAGGAAATATTACTAATTTCTAACCTTCTTGAGCAATGTATGATTTATTTATGTATGACTTTTATTTCGAATTTATGGCCATATTTTGTCCTGGAGTATCTAAGAAACACTGATTAAAGTTAAAAGAATTCTTAAAAAATAATGTTTTTAACTTAGGCCATTCCCGTTGGACGCTGAATAGAAAGGACCATGAACTCCGGCAAAAGGCCAGGTTTGGCTAATTAAAATAAATAATTGGTTGACTCATTGACTCGAGCTACATGCCGTCCAACATTTTCATCCATGAACACGAGTTGTGCCAAATAAATGAAGCGAATGGGGCTGCAGAATCGAGAAGAACATCCTCAATATACCTTAGAGCACTTGAAAATCGATTCTGTATGATAATCAATTCGGGAAGGGCATAGACAATTATTTTCACCCCAAACCATAACTGACTGTTTTTTAAACAAATCGTTCTCCATATATGGTCCCGGTCATGTTATTGTCACAAACCGAACCCGCACTCATCTTTGAAGAAAATAGCCCCCCATTGTTCTTGTGTCCAAGCGAGATCTAACCCGCTGTGGACCGTCGCGCAGCATACTCAAGACTTGAGGCTACCTTACGTCCGTCGTTGGTCAAAGCATCTGCCCAGATCTTCTCGACTTAAAACCATGCAGTTAAACATTTTATTTGTAACACATATTTATTGTTCATCAAAGAATACAATTTAAAAAGTCAATTAATTCACTCGACAAGTTGGACCTAGAAAGGATGAAATTGAATTGATTTTCTTTATTTTTAATCTAAAGAGTGTAAAGGGTTAGTAATTTTTTTTTTAATTTCCTAGTAGCCTAACAAAAATATGTGTTTTGAAAGAAATAATCATGCTTTTAATTATAGTGTAAATTAAGAAAACTATCGCATTTATATCACTTGACACTTTAAACTATTTGTCCTAGCTGTGCTATTTGTCACTATTGCATTTATATCAAGGCAAAAACGCTTGACATTTTAAAGGGTAATTAGCTCAAGATGTTGCGCTAGGACATAACCTAAGTCCTTTTCTTTAGACAAAGTTATTCGACAATGATTGTATTGTTGAACGTCATATAAATTGTTAAAGAAATGACAGGTGTTTTTTCATAGACTTCAGTGTCGCCTATGACAACATGGATGACATCGCCTAATTTTTGAAACTATTTAACATTTCTCCACCACATCAATATCAAAAAAATCTTTTAACTGTTGTTTAATAATAAGTAGAGCGAGCTTCTATGCTCACTTTTATCATTGAATTAAAATGTAACTTTTAGTAAATTAATAAATGGTAAAAATAACAACAGTGATTGTGAGCTCGGTCCCGGGGCTACCATTTTTAATATGTTCGTTTCCGATTGTTTACTCTAAAAATCAACTCAGTCAGCCAAAAATAAAATCAATGAGTCTCATTGATTGCCTTGATTGCAAATTGTTACTACTCAAAATTGTATTATTATTCATGTAATCTCTGGTATTTTATTAAATGTAGTCGATATAAATAGTATGATTTCCCCGTTCTAGTGCTTATTCTCCTCTTTTTATTGAATATGTTTTTAATTATTTATGAGCTTATGAATGCAAATGGTATTTAATCAAGAGAATACCTAACATAAATTTACAATGAACAACACTAAGCTTTCAAAATTTCTCTCTCTCACTCTCTCTCTCTCTCTCTCTCTCTCTCTCTCTCTCTCTCACTCACTCACTCACTCTCTCTCTCTCACACACACACACACTCACTCACTCTCTCTCTCTCTTTCTCTCTCTCTCACGCTCTCTCTCTCACTCTCTCGCTCTCTCTCTCACTCTCTCTCACTCACACACATACTCTATCTATATCTATCTATTTATCTCTCTCTCTCTCNCCACACGGGGATAAACGATATTAAACTTAAAATGAAACTGAACCTTGAAAACAATTAACAATAATAATTGACACCCGCGAGTCAGGCCTCTACTTATCTGAGTGCCTTGGGCTTTGGTATTTCCAGAAATAATAAGTTCGCTTCTTGTCTCTTACACTTCCGGGAACACACTGGCCTTTTTCTACCCACAATCCTCTATAACCTTTTCAGGAGTGCGCTGGGACGGGCTGACGTGTGAGGTTGTAGCGTCACGCTGCAGCGTCACAATATATATTATATATCCTCATCTACATTAATTCGCTGATTGTCTTCCCACGTTTTGGAGTGAAAGAACCAGTTTCCCTCAGCCTATGATGAAGTCGTTGGAAGGTGCAGTCTGCTGAAACGTCTCGATGTCGAAAACGAGCTTGGTATTCCCTCCCTGCAGCAGTAAGCATTACCGTTGCTGTAACCGTAAATTAAATGCATATCAGCAAAATGTTCATTAGGAAATTTAGCAATAATCGTTTCCCTTCAAATATTGATATTTAAGGTAGGGGACCGCGGTAGCCGAGTGGTTAGCATGAGTAACTCTCACGCCGCGGTCGTGGGTTCGATTCCCACCGTCGCCTCTGGCCCTTTTTTCCGGACTGACTTTTTTATCTCAACCAATACTTACATAAAGATTAATTAATTGAGCCAAATGTTATTTGGTCAATCGGACCACGAAATCTAATGAATGGACTGTCACTAAGGTTAAAGTTACCAAAGTTCAATCTTCCCTTACCATTTTCGAAATGAACATANATGGCTAATATGCAAGATCATAAGGCCAATAAAATAAAAAAATAAATAAATAAAAAAAGGTAGGGAATCAAGTGAATATTTCGTGATAGTTTCCTCTCTCTCTCTCTCTCTCTCTCTCTCTCTCTCTCTCTCTCTCTCTCTCTCTCTCTCTCTCATTTTTGTTTCACGGTACATATGATTGGTGATTTTTGTTGTACTATCACTTAGGTTCTCTCAGAATGTGAAATGGATTTCAGGAATTTTTTTGGGGCGGAGAAAATAATACGAAATTCCATAAATACATAAAACGAAATGTTATAAAAGAAAAGCTATTAAGACTATGTAAATAATAAGTTAGAATAATAAACAATTAATTTTAATTATAATAATTATTATTTATTTAACTTAACGAAATGTATAAATTTAACGATTATAACATTCAATTTTGAACAATAAATAATAATAATTTGTAATACTATTATTAGTCAGTAATTGCCGGACGTCAAGGATGTATTTAGAAAATTCGGCATTTTGTGTGTACGTTTGTTCCGCGCTACAGGATGCAACATTACCCAGGCCAAGAAGTGGGATTCGGTGAAGTAAGAAAAAAAATAGGACGCGAATTGTTGTCAATATGGACAGCAAACGACAATCGTGTATGGTAGACGCCAGTTATCAATAGGCATGAAAGGAAGATAGTGTGATAGCAAAATGTAAAGTGTATATCTAAAAAATGTATATATCCAATTTGCGGTAAAAAGGGAAAAAAGCGAATTCTGTCCCGATTGGCGTTATCAATATAGCTAAACCGAAAAACGGTAAAAGAAAAAAAATTGAAAACTGGGATATCTTCTGGTGGACGCCAATTGGAGTTCCAATTGATATCAAAATTTATATATATATATCTATATAATTCAAAAAATCAACAAAGTCAGTAGAATAAATATCGGACAACTCCCTACTCACACAAATACAGAAACTGTATATGTATATTTATTCCACTAACTTTGTTGATATTTTACATTTCCGTAAAAAAATATTAACTAAATTGTAATAATGAAAAAAGTGGTTGCTAACATTGTAATTTAATGTTGAAACGTTTTACATATGATGGATCGAATAGAAGCCGAGTTTCCGAACCATTAGCGAGTAACTAGCTGGAGAATGTCTGGTTTTGGGTCTCTCAAGGAATGCCCTGAACCGTTTAGTAACAGTTAAATCTACGTTTCGTGTTTCTCTGAAAATAGCTACTGTTCCGTTAAGAAACAAATGTTACCTCTTTGCCTTTATAGCACCAATCCGTTGTTCGATGACCAGTTCGGGTTTTTCATTTAAATGCATTTTCTGAATGTCTTAAATACCACGGCAAAGTGCCCGTTTAATAAGTATCAGTTAAAGGGGAAAAGTTTTCTTCGTCCCTCCGACCCAAAGAGTGGAAATGACATTCTATTAAAATTCCAACCGCCCTACCCGAGACACCTACTTGCAATTTAAAGGGTTCGGGGGAACAAGATATACAACCCTTGTCCTTATCCATCCCGGCAATTATTGGTTGGATCGAATTGAAAATTCAATATTACGCTTAAATGCTCAAGCATAAAACTTTGAAATTTGCTTTATACCCTGATACTTTGTTTGACCAGGCGTAAGATCGAAATTGATTATCTGACCCCCCCCCCCCTACACATAACGCTAATTGGAAGAGACTGTTTAGTTCAAGGGCATCTATAAACCATAAATGAAATTTAATGAAATCTAGACAAAAGCTTCCAAGCTTTATAATTAAATGAAAAGCATAAGTAAGCAAGACCTGAGTTGATATAAAAATATTTATGAAAACATTTTGCCATTTAACAATTAATTTTCAGTTTCGTTTTTTAGAACAGCAAACAGCTTTTCACCTGTTACTTACTTCTTTTTTTAAGAATAATTTATTATTTATATTGTGCCGTTTATGGCAATCCCATCATCCGATTGGGAAAAAATGAAATAGGATATCCGATATTTTTTAATTTGTTCAATATCAAACATTCTTGCAAAACAATTTCTCATCGGAGTTCCAAAATAATTTTGGTTAAATTAATTAATAGTCCTTTTGAGCTTATCGTAAAGAAAGACGAATACTATCGATCTGATAAATTAATAGAAGGTTCAATATCCTTTTATTTCTATATTATTATGATTGATATTGCTTAATTTGATATGCTATTATTATTTTTGTTTTTTTATTTATTTATTTTTATTTTATTTTTTTTAATGAACGTTCGTAACAACAGAGGTCATATAAACATATAAACCCTCAGGGTGCCGGTGTTTTTGAAAAAAGCTCATTTGTAAGTATGTCGCCCTGGATTCGAACCCGGGACCTTTACCTTACAGTAATGAGCGCCGATTCAACGCCTAAATCGTCGCGGCCACCGACGCCCCTTTTATATATTGTTATTAAAAATTTTATTGTCTTGTGTCACATAGAATTTTGATATTTTGGTAAATATTTACGCCCATGTGGATTATGATTTTTACCAATATTTATTCATAATTTACTGTCAGTAAGACTCGCGACCCGTAAAAACAATTAATTAATTATAATTTTTCCATTTGTTTTTAATTGGCTTATATTGTTCCGTCTTTAAATTCTAAAACATATTTTACTTTTTATATTTAAATAGTTAACACATTTATAATGTTGTCGTTAGAGTTAGGACGTAGGATTGCGGTGGAAAGAGTGGAATTTTATGCTAACAAGGATAAAATACCCCTTCAAGAAGCCATTTGTTATTTATAAGGTCGGAGGAAGGGAAATTGATGATCTTGAAGTCTTGAAGGGCTGTCAAAGGTCCCGGAAAACTCACCCCATTCCAGCAACCACCAAGGGTAGTCAAACAATTAAGGGTTATTCTACAACTTGATAAAAGTGACATTTATTAAGGATCCGGTAGGCCACAACGACATTTCAAAAGGTCTCGCAGCTATTCCCAATAAAAATTTATCACGGTTACGCTACTTTTCCTTAAGCGTACGTTAAAGCCTATTTCATTTTGTTCTTTTTTTTTCAAACTGCTATATCTCTAAAGATATAACGTTTTAAATAATACCACCTGGCAAACTAGCTCAAAAATTCTCATCTTATCGACCAATTAGTTTACTTCCCATCATGTGCAAAGTATTTGAAAAAATTCTCCTTAATCGGCTATTGCCACAATTAAAGACTAACCTCCTCCCCGATCATCAGTTTGGCTTTCGCCCCCACCATTCCACAGTCCAGCAGGTGTTTCGCGTTGTTGACCCTCGAGCGCAAAGAATATTGTATGGGAGCTTTCCTTGATACGACACAAGCGTTTGACCGCATGTGGCACAGGGGACTCCTGTACAAATTAAAGCGTGTCCTTCCAAATACTCTTTACCTAATCCTCCGCTCTTATCTAACAGAGCGGTTCTTTCGGGTCCGACAAGGATCAGATTGCTCCGAATACTGCTCTCTGGCCGCGGGAGTACCGCAGGGCAGAGTGCTCGGACCAATCCTCGACATCTTTTATACTGAGATATTCCCACTAAACCTACCACCCTACTTGCATCCTTCGCCGATGATACAGCTGTACTATCCTTCAATTCCGATCCTGCGGTTGCTTCGGAAGATCTGCAGGAACATATCTCATGTATAGCAGATTGGTGTAGACAATGGAAAATGAAGATAAACGAAAGCAAGAGCGTCCATGTCACATTTACACTCCGAAGCAAACCTCCTCTCACGATATATTACAACAACGTTCCTATCCACAAATCCGACTGCGTTCGCCACCTTGGGTTCCACCTAGACTCACGACTAACGTGGAATCAACATACACGACTGACACGACAAAACCTAAACAGACGGTATGGACTACTGCACAGACTCATAGGACGACAGTCTAAACTATCGACAAAAAACAAACTTACAATTTACAAAACACTACTACAACAGATTTGGACGTACGGAATAGAACTGTGGGGAATCGCTAAACCTTCCAATAGCCAACGTCTCCAATCCTTTCAATCTAAAGTCCTAAGATCCATTGTAAATGCTCCTTATTATGTCGCAAATGCTACCCTCCACAACGACCTTCAAATTTCTTATATCCAAAAATTTATTCCCCAAAAATTTACCAAGTTTCACAAAAAACTCTCCCACCATCCAAATAGTCTTGCCCAAGTCCTGTCCGATAGAACCCACCCCTACAACCCCATAAGGCGTCTTAAGAGGAAATGGCCCCGCGACCTCCTTTCCGAGTAAACTGTAAAAAAAAACCAAAGTGAAGAGGGATATCCCCTTATATTTTCTCCCCTCAATGTAAATAGTTGTAAATAATAATTACAGATTGTAATAAAAATAAAAAATAATAATAATAATACCATAATGGTTAAAATTATATTATTCAAGATTAGACCATTTCTTAAGGAAGAAAAAATGTAGGCTCGTTAGAATTCATGGCCTACACTCAGCAGCCGAACATGATTGACGAGAAACTGAAAAAAAAAACTTTTCCAATAACTGAATTATTTTTAAGAACGAAAGAATTCAGCATATTTCATCTACTGGAGAAAAAATATGTTATTGTTTTTTAGTCTAATGAAACTACGAAACTAACGAAAAAGTAAAGCAGTTCCGAAATTAAGCTAACGTTACTCACAACTAATTAACGTTTTCAGTTGAGATAAGAAGTTAGTGTCACGAGGGGGATTCGAACCAACCTAACCATCCCTAACCATCCCGAACCAACGATCTTCGGATAGATACGCCGCTGCTCTATTATCCACTCGGACATTAACTTCCCATCTCAACCCCACCTTTTGAATTTCCCCTCCATTGAAAAATGGCAAAAAGGAGAGGCAATTCAAAAGGTGGTGTTGAGATGGGAAGTTAGTGTTCGAGGGATCGAAGTCACGATAGCTCAAGTGGTAGAGCAGCGGCGTATCTAGCCAAAGATCGTGGGTTCGAATCCCGCTCGTACCATTGACTATTTTATCTCAACTAAAAACCTTAATTAATTGAAATATATTAATTGGTCAAGCGGACCACGAAAACTAGTGAATTACTCACAACTTACTATTATTAACAGTTTAACCACATACGAATTTTCTGTAAAGCCTTTTTGTTATGTAACACTGTCTACTGATTTTTGTGATTTAAGAATAAAATGTTAGACTCCTATAAAAGCTAAAGGGCATTTATATTGTCTCCTTATTAACTGTCTTCTCATTGCATAAATTTATGTAGCTGTGGGTTAATAATTGAAAGAGAAAACTTTTTTTTATTGAAAATTACAGTCAATATAAGACTTGTATATAAGACAAATCCAAACCGAAATACTCAATCATTTTGTTAAACACTAAATTATAAAAAGAAAAACGGGGGAAAGAAAAAATTAATTTGCGTGAGTATGCAAGTTATCCGAATTGATGGACGGCCTGTAAATTCCTGCGATTACCTCTCCACCACCTAGAAAGGTAGACCTCCAGTAACTCAAGATTGGGCTATAAATCACAATAATTCGCAAAGGAAAGGAGAGGGATTTGCTTTTACTGTAATCAGAATAGACAGACGGGAAGATAATATTTGCTTGGGAAAATCTGAAAAAGTGCTTTGAGGAGTCAAAAACAAATAAATCAAGTAGAGTACATTTATTTATTAAACTATAAATCAATGTTGTAAAATAAAATCGGTAAGTCTTTTGTTTTAGTTAAAAACAAAGAAAGAACCCCACCTTCTTATGATTATATACTTTGTATTTTTCGTGATCGATGCCTCCTTTGACAATTCCGCTGTTTCACCTTTCCCCTTATTTTTCCCTCTGAAAAAAATAATAAAGATATATTTTTCAACGTAGTTGCCAAAAGTTTTAAAAAAATGTTTCACCCCGTCTTAGCGGCCCCCAACCGACTTTTTTTATTTTATTTTTCCCTCCACTGGGACAATCGGCCCGAATAAAACTCCGAATTTATATCTATATGAAATGACGGCTATCCTGGGGATGCTTAATGTAATACCTGGGAATAAGGAATTATCGGTGCCTGTTTTCGACGCGCCCGGTGTAATTCAATTTACATTATAATACTTTTATCCCGGAGGAAACAGGAGACGCGACCAGGACCATTTCTCATCCTTGAATACGGATGTACTTCCAATTAAATCAAATTCTTATCAAAAAGTAAGTCAAAACAAATTTATAGTGTTCCACTGCGCTTTTAAATCTTGAAACCATAATAAACGTCGTACATAAATTTAAATTATCAAAGACTTTTTTTGTATAACATGTACATGAGCATAAATCTATCTAAGTAAAATTTATTATTGTTTAAACAATTTATCATCTTTTTATTAAAATCCACGGTTCGTAGAAATTATCCAAAGCTTGAAAAATCTCAAGTTATCCGTGATTGAAATATTTCATTTATTTTGTCTATTACGGTGCGTTTCGGGCTTACGGCCCATCATCATAACCTGCACTATGCCATAGCTACATATATACCTCCATCCCATTTTAAGGGGGTTGTCGTCAAAATGGTTATAATTACCAATTTGTAAAGCAGGGGAGGCCAGGTACTTTTTTCCGGCCTCCCCTGCCTGACAAATTGGCAAAAAACCAATAATCACCAATTACACCACTCCATTTAAGTGGAGGCTCACGCGGATAAGGGCGGATAGTGGCAGAGGTTTTAAAACCATTTTGACGGCATCCCCCTCAAAATGGGATAGAAATATATATGGTATAGTGCAGGTTCTGATGATGGGCCGTAAGCCCGAAACGTCCATGCAATAGACAAAATAAATAAAATATTTCAACCACGGATAACGGGATTTTTCAACATTTGGATAATAAACAATTTATGATAAATCATCGCCGTAATATATTTCTCAACATAATCAGACTTTTTTTCTAAGTAAACCGCTTGTCTTGAAATTTCCAATAAATATCTATTAGTAAAACTATCATGAATCGGCTTTATGGACAATTTCCGCAATAACTCGGTCAATTTCATTAAGACAAAAGTGTTCTCGGAATAATCTTCTTCCATAATATTTTTTCATCGACCGTAACGAATCTGGCGAATATGGTGGCACAACTCAATTGCGGCAGTTCCACAAAGACAGCAACTTAAATATAAAAACATCATAAAACTCACAACTACATTTGAGTAAGCTTAGGTTTTGCTGATTGCCGGATTTATTTAGTTCGGCAATTAATTTTTAAAACCAATCGTGTTTTAGGAAGCCCTTCGAACAAAAGGATTTCCTTGCATTACCATATATCAATATCAATGTGCACTACCATATTTCATTATCATATACCATATATCACACATTAAAGCTCATGTATGTGTTCGGCATGTAGAGAAAGGTCGCTTTTCCATTCCTTAACTCCATATAGAAAGCGTGTAGGAATACCATCCGATGTTAGGATTGTGCTGAATATTTGGATCCCCCGTTCGGATTCTTGGAGGAAACAGGGCTGTTTTATTGTTTACAATACTCTGATCTCCTTTTTTGCTCCCTTTTGTGTATATCGAGAGTGAATGTACTTATTAGAGAGAAAGTACGAAAGGGCAGATCGTGGAAAATTAAGTACCCCATAGGTCCTCACCTATAATATCTAGGTAAAGTTAGTTAAGGGTAATGGAGGAATGTCGAGAACTCCACCACTCGGTTTGAGTGAATGGTCCGTAATAAGGAAAAAATTTACTTAAGTAAGAGAGGACCTAGATGTAAAAACTGATGTGTGATTTTGTGAAGTCGATTCTTTTTCATTAAGTATTGGAGTGATTGTGTCACCTCTGCCGAATATGGTGATGAATCTCGGATGCTGAAGTTCCACAAAGACAGCAACCGAAATATAAAAACATAAAACTCAGAGTGCAATTGAGTAAGTTTAGGATACTTCGGAGTCATCGATACCTTTGTTGGATTGTTTTTCTGTCGTACCGGTGGATTTTTGTGGTCGTTGGTTCTCTGTAATTGATACGGCGTTTTGAATGGTGTAAAAGATGAGTGTGAACTGTTCTTAATTTGTGTGTTTATGAGATTTTAGTGTTATGGGTTACGGTTGGAAATAAATAGGTTTTAGAGTTCATTTTTCGTCTTTTTTGAACGTCATGTAATATTGTAGTTGCTCGTCTGTATTGTTAAGGATTCGTTATGGTTTAGGCAACGCATAGTTTGATTTTATGTGCACTTAAGCAATCTTTGTATATGTCCTTTGCTTTTCGTCCTGTCTGTCCAGTTTATTTGTCACCGCATTCGCATGTTATGAAGTAAATGCCTCTTTTGTCAAGTGCGTTGGTTAACCCTTAATTTTCTCTTACTTTTCAATTAATTATGGTTTTTAGTTGAGTTAAAAAAATCAGTGTCACGAGCGGGATTCGAACCCACAACCTTCGGCTAGATACGCCGCTACTATACCACTTGAGCTATCGTGACTTCGATCCACTCGTACACCAACTTCCCATCTCAACCCCAACTTTTTGAATTTTCCCTCCTTTTTGCCATTTTTCAAATGTCGTGTAATCTATTCGATTCTCGGCGACAAATGAAATGGCCACGGAGAGCTTTAGTGAGATAGCTCAAGTGATAGAGTAGCGGCGTACCTAGCCGAAGGTCGTGGGTTCGAATCCCGCTCGTGATACTGACTTTTTTATCTCAACTAAAACCCATAATTAATTGAAAGATAATTATTGGTCAAGCGGACCACGAAAACTCCTGAATTTTGTCTTACTGTTTTTTTCCATTGTGTTTTTCTTCAGTGGTGTTTTAATTCCCTTATTTTTTATGACATCTTTTTCTTGGTTCATGGCGTTCAAGAAAAAATTCATAAATAACAGTCTTAACATTGAGTGTATCTTTTTCTTGGGTCCTTGTGTTTTGATACTGTAAAGCACACACAAAATATTTGCGCCATTATTTGAATAATTATTGAATTATAGTTAATTAATTAAATAAGATTGTTGCCGATGTGAATTAGAATTCGCCGAAATGAATCAGCTTATAGCTTCTGATGGAACGGTCGAACAGGTGAATTAGTAATCATCAGAAAAGCTAGATCCGTTGAATATGCTAGGTGAGGCAAAAGGGATGGTTGGGTGCTTAATCCTCCGACCGAACCCTTTCGATCTATATTGATAGATAAGCCGTTCATTATTCACAATACAACTATTTTATTTATAGGAAATTTCATTTAATAGAATTGTGCCAGAAAATGGAAATACGACTTTTCATTTCCATTTTTTTCTACTATCCGGTTCCCGGAAAACTCTTTTATCGGAAATTTTCTTTAACCTGTCTGACTTTTGTATATATATCTCAAGACTGATAACCCATACCAAAAATGCTCTTTCCGATTTACTTAAATCTAAGCCCATTTTGGGGCGGACATTCAGCCGGTAAAAGCAATTCATATTGGGTTGTCCGGAAAATAATGCAGGATTTTAAGTTTTCATTAAAAAAAATCTATATAAAATATTCTGTTTACGTTTACAGGATTACTCNAGAGTATGGGAAATTATTTTGATTAAAGAACATTGCTTTAAAGTAACTAGTTTCTTTTTTTTTGTTTAATACCAAAATCCTGCATTATTTTCCGGACAACCCGATATTATATAATTTAAATTAAATCAATTTGCTAAATACAATATTTGTAGTAGTAAATAACATATAAATATAAATTACAAAAAGTGAACTCAAATCTACATGCAACAAACATTTGCGTATTTTCTCCGGATGTTTTCTTTTCCCTAACATCTATTCCCACTGCTTTAAATCTTAGAAATGTCCAATTTTACCGTGATTTATCACATAAGCATGAAATCATTAATCATAACTCGCAACGCAGCTGGTTTTTATTTGCAATTCTTATTGTGTGTCTTTTTTTCTGAATATATAAGAGCATTAACCATTCAATTATTCATTCTTTTGAACTCAGCCGCCAGCTTGAAGGAAATAAATTGGACATGGATCATCATAGCTCCCTTATTCTGTCAGAATATTTCGCCTTAGAGCGTTTTGGGTTTTTAATCAAACACAAACACACAAATACTTAAATACAACATCTTTTGCTCACGTTCAATGTCAAAGTAAAGTAAAAAGTGGATATTACTGCAAAAGTATCAAACAAGGCAAATTCTTGCTGAAACAAAAAAATTACTGTTAATCTGTTGTCAAAATCATAGGACATCCAAAAATATGTACTATTTTCTCGTTTTCCAGTTTCTTTCTATATAATTAAATGATTAAAATAAATTTTTGCGACATGTTTTGAACGCTTTCTATGTTAAAATTTGCATTATAAAGGCATATTTTAAGAAAAAATAAACATAAGACTAATATGTATGATAGCATGATCTCACTTTCTTAAATAACGAAGTATACTGGAATATGTACTTATAATTTCCAGACTTAGAATATTAGATGTAATTCCCTAATTTCGTGGTCCGCTTGACCAATTAATATATTACAATTAATTAAGGTTTTTAGTTGAGATAAAAAAGTCAATGTCACGAGCGGGATTCGAACCCACGATCTTCGGCTAGATACGCCGCTGCTCTACCACTTGAGCTATCGTAACCTCGATCCACTCAGACACGAACTTCCCATCTCACGAAATTAGTGAATTTAATGATTTAAAATGAAGTATACTTCACTAAAGCTCTCCGTGGCCATTTCATTTGTCGTCGAGAGTCCAATCCGATTACACGACATTTGAAAAATGGCAAAAAGGAGGGAAAATTCAAAAGGTGTGGTTGAGATGGGAAGTTGGTGTCCGAGTGTATCGAGGTCACGATAGCTCAAGTGGTAGAGCAGCGGCGTATCAAGCCGAAGATCGTGGGTTCGAATCCCGCTCATGCCATTGACTTTTTTATCTCAACTAAAAACCTTAATTAATTGTAATAATTAGATGTAATAAAATCAAATTTTCATTAAACCTGTAGAAACACTAATTAATAGGTCAACATGCATGGATTAATATATTTATCTTAGTGTTCAATGGGTACCTAAAGGCAAATCTACTATCATTTGTTTTAGTAGAATTATTTTCCTGGTTTCTTTTCAAATTTATAAATTGTCTCACCTTCATGATCAAAAACACTTATGCATCAACATTTTTCAAAAATGCATATCGAATTTTTTTGTAATTTGAAGTTTTTAAAAATGAGGGAAATCAGCTTCTTACCACGACCTGTTATAAACCCTTATGTAACGCCATCGGACTACAGTCATTTTTGGAACAATTTGTGAAAGGATTCCGTTGAAAAATTTCGAAATTTTATAATGTGAGAGTATGAATTTATACAAATTTATTTATTTATACGAGTTAAAGAACAAATGCACAAAACTCTTATGCAGTCTTCGTAAATTCTCCCAAACTAATTAATCGTTATCAATTAATTTAAAATCAAAGTATGTTTATAAATAAAAAATAAACATTTCACGCCGAATAAAACCAAATGATTCTGAAATTTTCCCGGCCAAGACCTTTATTTAGGTGGCGGTTTTTAGGCCTAAATCAAGCCCCCAAGTATGTGTAGTCTCAAGTCTGTTTACTTAACCCTGGTTCCGGGGACTTCTTTTATTCTGCTTTTTTCTGTGTTGATCTTGGCTACATCCATCCATCCATCTGTATGCGTAGATCTTCTGCCTGTTCTAGCTGAGAATTTGGAAGTATGTTGGAATTAACTTTCTTTGGAATTCACCGACATGGGTTTTTGAATAGGGTTAGACTAGGTTTTACAAGAAGAAAGAAGAAAGACAAAGTAAGTTGGCTCATCCTTTTACATTGATATTATATCCTTGTAATAAAATATCTGATATCGCACAAAAAAGCTTTCAGTTATAATAAAATAAAACATACTTGTCTTTGTAAAAAAAGTTTCATCAATAATAATGACATAAAAATTATATCAATGTTTATCACACATAATAAAGGAAAACGCATTATAATCTAAAATCCGGAACTGGTTATTTAACCATGGGTTAATATATTTCAGCCCATTGAACTTAAAGTGGTTCAACCTACTTTGTATCTGATCAAATCCTAAGTTGAACAAGCCCAACTTCGCTATCTGATCCCAGGACGACCTCAGTTCTCTTCCTGTAATCCCAATGGGACATTTTTGGTTAAGTCAATTATTTTTGCTTCCTTTATTAGTTTACACGCCAGGAAAATTTTGGTTGAATCTGTGACTGCCGAATGCCTCCTCTGGGCCCAATAAGTTGTAAGCCACCTTTTAGAGCCCCCCCCCCCAAACTTCGGGTATAATTTATTCCGTTTTCTCAGACCCCAAAAGCCCTGTATAAATACGGCTTTAGTTTTAGAATCATTTACAACCCACAACTTAAGTAATTGCAGAGTGGGAATCGGTAATAATCATATAAAGAACTAACAATAAGTTATAATATTTATTGGATCTCTAAATAAAGTTCGAATTACCACATTGCATGAAACAGAAGCTACTCCATCTTGCCATTTTTATCCATTCTCAAAAATGTGAATCCATCATTCCACTTTAAAATCTAATAACTGATGGAATTGATTCTAGTTTGTAAAACACCAGAGAATTACAGTTAATTAAGGTTTTTTAGTTGAGATAAAAAAGTCAGCGTCACGAGCGGGATTCGAACCCACGATCTTAGGCTAAAGACGCCGCTGCTCTACCGCTTGAGCTATCGTGACCTCGATCCACTCGGACGCTAACTTCCCATCTCAACCCCACCTTTTTGAATTTTCCCTCCTTTTTGCCATTTTTCAATTTTCAACTTTTTTATCTCAACTAAAAAATCTTATTTAACTGTAATATATTAATTGGTCAAGCGGACCACGAAATTAGTGAATTTAATGAAACCAGAGAATGTTAAAAATTGCCAACGGTTATAGTTGCATATATAATTGAATATTTGATATGACAAAAGTACGAGATGCCTTAAAACTAATAATGAAGCAAATATTTTAAAAATCTGTTGACATTTTCTTATTTAAAACTGTTTAATTAAAATAATTTAAATAATAATTATACATACACTAGTTTTCGTGGTCCGCTTGACCAATTAATAATTATACAAATATTTTACCCCGCATTTGGCCATATCGTTTGATTATTTACTGGTCGAGTTTGAAATACCATTATGACTGCTAAGGAAGTTACCGCTGGAAGTTAAAGAGTTACAGATCGACTACTAATGGCAGATACTAATACCTCTTTGGTATTGTCGCAACTTGCTCCAAGCCATTAGTCATTCTATTAACGAGGGGCCCAAGTCACACTCAGGGCTAATTGTTTCCTAAACGACGATTATTGTCAAACACGTTCAAACTTAGACTTACAAGTCCGGCAATATAATCAATTTGATTTCTAACGCTATTAAAATGTAACTCCGACATCTGTCGTCAAGCCTTGGTATTTCGCTATTAACAAACTGAGTTAATTGTCCATTTAATTCAAGTATGATATTAAAATGATAATAATTGGGATAATAATTTATTGGCTATGCTGAATGTTGGTTAGAAGTGGGTCAGTTTACAATACTGATTTTTTTTCCAAGAATATTACAAACTAAAAAATATGCGCTGTATTTCGTTTAAGACATGGCTGATTTACCATCTCATTTAGTTTTTTATTAAGCCAATAAAAAACTAGACTTGTTAAATAGTAAGATAATAAAGAACCGTATTCGGCTTGGTTGCGTTTCAAAGCATTTCCATTTCTTAGAAGATCAGCGGCAAAAGATGAAAAGTGGAGTCTGCATAACAATACCGCAAGGCAAAGGCAAATGAACCGCCATTAACCACTTTTGTGGGTAAACCCAGCCCAAAGATCATTATAAATGAATAAATCCCACCACTCCCTTCCACATTTCTTTGGCAACACATTGAAAACGTTGAGCTTAGACCAAACCACGGAAACATTCTTTAAAGGTTTTTGTAGGCCATACAACACAACTATTTATTGTTGACTTGTTACCTGGTAAACACCAGTTTATTTAAACAAAACTGGGTTTTCAAAAATTGTCTATTTTTTTAAATTAAAAGGTATTTACAATAATCAGGGCAAATCTCTTCGTTAGCAATGCATATCATCACATGCTATAAATTTTACTTATTCCTCGTCGAGATGGCTCTTGTGCTATGCTCGAAGAAGGAACTGTCTATTTATTCTGTCTCCTATGTCTCTGGGGTTGTCACTCATCCTTCTTACTTGGATGATCCGACTTCAATAGAACCATCGTACAAAACCATGCATCTCCTATGCCTCTCTTCACTCAACCTAATCCGTTCACACTCAAAGAAATATCTCATGTCATAATCATCTATCACTAAAGAAATGTACTAGTTTCGACCTGATCACTGCAAAACCTCTTCAACATCTTCCAAAAAAAGCTTTAGTTTTCCTTAGCTACCTACATGGAGGTTTTTGGTTCTTATAACCAAGTACCTGCCATCCCAGTAAATTTTTTTGAAAAATTCAAATGATACAAAAACCTAAAAAACGTCATCACCTTTCATCATCCTACCGTCCAATTAGTTATATTGTCTATCATGAGCAAATTTCTGGAAAAATCACAAGTTTTCCTTCAGACACTCTTATTAGCAGTGCCATCGCGAGTTAGACATCGCTACTGCCTCAGCGCTTATGAGAGTTTTATCTTGCTCTTATCTTCCTCCTACCTGTTACTAAAACTCTACTAAACAGACAGGTACTGTCAAGCCACCAGTGGCTATTTCATTGACAGTCAGTCATCGCACAGAAGCAGTAGTACTATAAGGAAGTATTTTGGGACATATCATCTAGACCGTATGAAGTTAGACATCTCTACCTTTCTAAAAATAGAGCGAAAGAAATGCTACTACTGTTTATTTCTAAGTGTAAGCCTTACATGGTACAGGTATGATATATGGTCCACCCGTTGTATGTTTGCAGCCACCGATGACCCATGGCTCGCGTATCTCGGTGATTGCCTAAGAACATATCCTCTACACATATTCCTACCCTTTCTGAAGCTCTCTTCATCACCTATGAGAATGATAATGCCATCCTTTGCTTTGACAAAGATCATGCACCAGAAACCTCCAAACCCATTTCCCATCTATTGACCAGTGGTTCGCGTCCACCCTAGGACGGATAACCACTACTATAATAGAACCAACACATATTATTCAAAAGACAATGCTCAACACTTTCCAGACTGCTTAAAATACAGCTAGAGGGGCATGTGTGGACGAGACAGTTAAGGTGTTGACACTGCGCTCATCACTATAAGTATAAGGTCCAAGGTAGGTACATGAACAAACTTACTAACGATTTTTTTACAAATACCAGCACCCCGAGGATTCATAAAGCCTTGAAGTTGAAATACCCTCGAGAAAAAATACAGCTGGACAAGCTGACTATGGAATATCAACGCATCATTTATATCACCATTCCAATACCCATTTGTACATGTGGGATCTTAGGGGTTTAACTGGTTCCCCTATTCCCAACCTCCAATGTCCAATTCTTACTATGCAAAATCCTCCGAACTATCGTAAATGCTCTTAGCTATGTTTTCAATCTAACAATTCAAAATGTCCTTGTAGTAACCAAAATCGTTTCACGAACGATTATCCTGTCACACAAACTCTCTCGTCAGAAACCTGTCGTACCGCACTCTCCCAACATAATAATCCGGCGATTGAAATGTCACATGTCAGTGATAGTAATTAACGCCAATATATAGTCTACACAATAACTAAGCATTGAGAATCATCCAAATCAGATCAATATAAATGTTTATTTCCAAAGAATATCATTTTTTCTAATCCAATCTACTGTTAAGAAAAAGCAAATCTTCTTATTTCCTGCTTAAATTGTTTACATAAAAAAACCACTGGAAAAACACCATTTAAATATCTGCGTTAGGCTTATTTAAATGTTGAGACGAATAATTAGAAACGGGAAAAGATTAGCAATATTATCTTCATTTTTTCTCCTATTTCTCTCTCATCAAGAGGAAGGATTTGGAGCCGGACTAATTGAGCCGGACTGGAATTAATTTTGCCTTATGCAGATTGAGATTAATACTGATCCGCCCAATTAAAGGGGATATTCCGAGTGAAAGTTTAATATTGGTGGTGACAAATTCGTCAATTCTCAAAGATTAATTTTATTGAAAATTTAACAAATTGTAACAAAATGTGTTTATTTGGTAAACCTGGAATGGCATTTTGATGACATAAACCTTTGTAACGAAATGATACCAATTTCAAACAAAATTATTACGAATGTCACCTCCAAATACATTCAACAAAAACTTCCTGCTAATTCCTTTTTGATTACCAACGAGTAGTAGTGCTTGAACTCGCTTAGGTACTATTTTACATATGTTTCCAGTTTCTTCATTTTATTAAAAAAGGAATGGAATAATTGACTCTTGAGAAGATACTGCAGTTTTTCACATTATCTTATTTTTTCCTTTCATTATCATTACAATTTCTTAATTTATTGTGTCATATAGGTGGGCCTCGGAGGACGTGACTCATAGTAAAGGGGTTATCCTCACCCTATTAATTTCATGCGAGGTTCGCATACGGACACTTTCTTTTACGCCAAAGCCCGCTATGTGTCCGGCAGAAGGTTGCTCAATGTACCCCCAGCCATTCATTCCTTGGCTCCGAAAAGAGAGCGTGAAGAATGAAACCCGATGAGAATTGTGCTTGAGCACATCAGTGATTTGGGTCCCTTTTCCCGATTTTTAGAGGAAACAGGGCTGTTTTATTGTATACAGGGTGTCCCACTTCCTTCTGACGAAACTCAGTGAATCGATTCTACTCTTCGTTTGGAGCAAAAAATACTCAGGAGAAAATTTTCGGAAAGTTCTCTATTTTGAAGATATTCGTCAATTTAGGTTTTTTCAACTTTTCACTACCTTACCACATAAAATCGCTTACAACTTCCAAAATGTTTAGACTACAACAAATCCAATTACACCATTTGAAAGAACGCTAAATTTGCTGTAAGATATTTCTTTGCAATAATCTGAATGACATAAAATTTAGCCAATATCAGTTGGAACATGTCAAAATTACAAAATTTAAAATTTTGGTCATGATTGCACGTTCTACTGAGGTTACAAAAAAATACCTACAACTTGTCAAATTTTACAAAAACTTCTTCATCTAATATGCTTTACGTTTTTATCCAGTTTTTAAATAACGTTCTAGTAGAGTTGAAAAATTACAATTGAATGTTCGAAAACGTGAGCTAAGGTAAATTGAAGGGGTGGTAGAAATTCAGAAAGTCAGTTATGCATTCGAGAAGAGGGAAAACACTTTGAGCATTTCCGGTGAAAAGTTCCTTCTTTGTTGTTAGGTGCTTGCTACAAGAAGAACCATTGCATTTTATTGTATGAAACTTTCTGGTATGGTTTTTGTGAGATTATAGATGTGTCATTTTTATTTTACAAAGCGAGTTCTAATTGATTTATTTCTACCCCCCCCCCTTCTAATTTACCTTAGCTCACGTTTTCGAACAGTCAATTGTTATTTTTCAACTCTACTAGAACGTTATTTAAAAACTTGATATATCAACGTAAAGCATATTAGATGAAGAAGTTTTTGTAAAATTTGTCAAGTTGTAGGTATTTTTTTGTAACCTCAGTAGAACGTGCAATCATGACCAAAATTTTCAATTTTGTAATTTTGACATGTTCCAACTGATATTGGCTAATACTTTATGTCATTCAGATTATTGCAAAGAAGTATCTTACAGAAAATTTAGCGTTCTTTCAAATGGTCTAATTGGATTTGTTGTAGTCTCAACATTTTGGAAGTTGTAAGCGATTTTATGTGGTAAAGTATTGAAAAGATGAAAAAACCTAAATTGACGAATATCTTCAAAATAGAGAACTTTCCGAAAATTTTCTCCTGAGCATTTTTTGCTCCAAACGAAGAGTAGAATCGATTCCCTGATTTTCGTCAGAAGGAACTGGGACACCCGTTATAATTCTTTATACAAATCTTGTGTTTCTTTGTGTGTATTGAAAATAATGTATTTGTTAGCGTAAATGTGTTGCATAAGAGGTCCGATGGCGGAATATTGTGTATCTCATCGACTCTCTATTAAACTAGTTATATATGTAATGTGTGTACACCCAAAAGGATATTGGAGGAATATCAAGTACTCAACCACCCTAACTGAATGAATGGTATGTAAATTGGAAAGAATATATTTAAGAATGAGTGAGAATAGAGGGTGTAGATCTAGAAACTGATAGCATTGGGGGCTGAAATGATCTAGCTGTTCATCACACCGGGAACCCACCTCGGCGGCCTTACGAATCAGACCGAGGTCCTTCCCCGACTGCTAACACCCTAGGTGGCTGATTGTCGAAACCTGCTGGTAATTTACAAAAAATTACACAAAAGTTGGAATTCCAGGCGGGCTGCGAGTGATAGATGCTTTGCACAGGTAGGAATGTAGGTACTGCGCGTGCAAAATTATATAAATCAGTAATCATGTGTAATAATGTCCAGAGAGGCTTCTAAATACATTTCGTTAGTTTCTGAAAATAATAAATATCCAGATTACTAGTTTGCGTTAAAAAATAAACACTCAACTATCATTTAAGAGAAAAGAAGAGGATAAATGAAACCAATGAAAGAGGCTACAAGAAAGGAACAAGCTCGAGGCTTTCAACTGGCCTTTGTTAACGTGTGGCATCGTGAAAAATGTGCGAAATGAAGAAATCTCGATTTAACTTCATTGATGCCTGATTCTTAGTGGCATCGATTTTATGCGTCATTCTTAATTCCTGCAAATTCTTTGGTAACACTGGGCACTTTTACCCTCTTTGATAACGGTATTCGATAGGCTACTCAAATATTGAATTTAAACCCAAGCAGTCACCAACACTCCTAGCTATGTCCTGGTATGTGGTGCCATTTAGTGGCATATAAGATTTGTCCCGCAGCAGTTAGAGAACCCTCGATGGAGGTCAATTTTGCGCCTTCCATAGACTTGTCTGCCCAAACCATAACACCACTACCTGGATAGCTTCTCAGGAGTGAAAATGTGGTGAGGATATACCGCTGTCCTGTTCTTCTCCAAACTCTCTCTGGGCAGTTCGAAGACTTTAAACAAAACCTTGACTCATCCAAAATCAAGGTTTTAGAACAATTTTCCTCCGACTAATTGATGGAATTTCTTGCAGAACTTAATCTAGTTGTTCTGTGCCTTGTCAGAAATTATTGACCAGTGGAAGGACTTCTAGCGCGTAATCCGCCTTACAGTGCGCAAAACTGGTATCAACTTTTTTAACTTTTTGAAGTCGTTGCTCGAACTCAGCAATAGAATTTCAAATTCAGAGTACATTCGAAACAATAAAACGATCATCATGAGATGTGACACGATGGCGACCTAATCCATGCCTTTTTGAGTAATATCCAGTATCTTGTTAGCGATGGAAGACCCTTCGGACAGTGGTTCTGGAATGTTGAGCACCCTGGGCACATACTATGACTTCTCCATCTTCCTACAATGCTATATTTCTAGCCGAATCTGTATATCTTAAAACCACCACTCAAACAATTTGAAACTTAGAAATGGTACAAGTTAAGAAAAATCAATCAACCGGAACGTCAGAAAAAAGCGTTACAGAAAAACAAAAAAGAGAAAAGTTTGACTATTCAAAGATTCATATACAAAATCCAACTGTAAACACAAGTGGAAGATTTTATCTTTGTTTTATTTAACTCTACTCTTTTAAACCGGGCCAAATATTGTTCTACGATTATCGATGCACTATTGTCTAACAGATAATTAAAAAATGTTGCCTCTCAGTGTATAATATATACATATACAATTCTGCCTCGAGGGCACATACATCTTCATTAATCACTTTATTTTTAAAAAAATTATTGATTAAGTGAATGAACAGCCGTTTAAGAGCTTTTCTGTGTTTCATTAAATTTTTTACGTAAATAAGAGATATATTATTTTAATGTGTTTTATGCTGTTCCGCATAATAAAGTGGCTTTTAGGTTTCGGGTCGGATTGCCCCAAAAGGCCGTTAACAAAATATTAAAAAGTGGTGAACGTTGAAATATTCAATAATTCTGACTTTTCAAGCTCCTTGACGAACTGTTCCAAAATGGCCACCAAAATGGTGTCGTATAAGGCTGCCTGAAGCCCTAAAGAAAACTTTATAACGACGCCTCTGGTTTATAATTAAAAGTAATGGACTACTTTCTGGAAGAAAAACGGCGACATGATTTACTAAACTTATCCAAAATGTCCGGGAGAATTTTTCCTCCCTCTAGCGGTCTCAATGTTCTCAAAGACCGTAAATAACAGCAACTTCGGCAGGCACCGTAAGGTATTTATCGCAAATCCGTGATGGCCGGGGGGGAGGGATGTGGAGGTAATATTTTATGCGAAATTTATTGCAAGTGGAAATTTATCGGCGTATATCAACCGGACCCTTCTATAAGTTTATACCAACTCAAAATTGCCGTCATATTTTATTTCTCTTACGACATGTTTATTCCCCTTGCGCTGAAAAAGGTACTAAGAAGGATATGTAATTTAGGTACTTTATACGTTCTAATGTAGGTTCTAAATGTAAAATTTTATATTAGGATGATAATTTAAAAAGAAAACATTTTTTACCGCTACTTTTTATTATTATTTTATAAAAACTGTCAAAAATATGGCGCATATGATATCCTTTTGTTTCATCACAATTCTTTAATTACCGACCTTTATTACTGTTTATTGTTTAATTTGGTGCTATTTATGATTTTTTCTTAGGTAGTATAATACAGTAACACGATTCTTGATCTGTTAAGAAATTCCCACGTAAAACATTATAAAAAAACTCATCTTTTGCTGTTGTTTGGCGATTGCTTTAATGAACTTCCGCCTCACCCCTGATATTAATTGAAGGACCCCAAGACCATTCCATCTCTGAATGCGGTCCCGACAAAAGAAGTAACTTTATGTTGGCCAACGGGTTAGAAGGGCTCCATCTGGTTCAAAATGATGATACGGCGGTTGACGAGAAGGGGCTGGAGGGATTGCGAAAATTATAATCCTCGAATAATTACGACTAAAGGGATGACGCCATCCCCCAAGGGGTGTGGGGGTTTTCAACCCTTTCTGATTCACTCCGCCACCCTAACATGAACACGACGAAGCCTCGCTATTACTTTTTTTCTTTTACGAGGTCGCCTGTCCCGATTTTAGATTTTAATTTATTAGTTTCAACGGGTTAACTTCTTCTTCGTTCTTTTCGTACATGATTCATATCACTGTTATTAATTAAATTTCTTGTATAATAGAAGGTATATTGTATTATCCGTACCTTAGGGAGAACACAAATAACTAAAATTTTGGTTCAGAACAGGGGCATAGAACTAAATGCTTTTCTCAAACACTACCTGGTTAAAGGCACTGCTCGAGAAACATAAGGATTTTTTAAACTTTAATTCTGCTTTTAATTTCATTAAGGTAAATGTATATTTTATTTCAATTAATTAATCTTTATGTAAGGTATTGGTTGAGATAAAAAAGTCGGTTTCACGAGCGGGATTCGAACCCACGTCCTTCGGCTTAATACGCTCTACCAGTTGAGCTATCGTGACTTCGATCCACTAACTTTTTTATCTCAATCATACCTTATGTAATGATTAATTAATTGAAAAGAATTTATTTGGTCAATCAAACCACGAAACCTAATCGATGGTACATTTTATATTGCTCACTGGTGAAGCATGACCGTTGGAAGAGTTGTGCCTTTGGTTCAACCACAGTATGTATAATATTATCGTATTTTTTTTCATTTATATAGTGACAGATATTATTTTATAATTAATTGTTGGACTGTGGTGTCCAAGTGAGTTAGGGCATGACAACCAAGGGGCATTTGTCACAATCGTAGTTAACGGTTATACCCTTGGAGATGTCCATGTATCCTGACCTCGAGAAAAGGTGGATTTACAGTCCTTGTTGACACAAACATCTTGAACTTATAATATATACGAACCAACTGAAGAAATATTGGCACAAGTAGATAATTGTTTTCAAGAAGAGTAATTTAAATGTACTTTATTATATTTATATTACATTTTTACCGAATTATCACCGTTTTAAAAATGGACAGTTAAGATTTCTCACAATGTATTTTAAGATTTTTCATTTGTTGTAATTTGATGAGAATTCGAACCTTTCGCCTGCCTATCGTTCGCTGTGTTGGTCTGTCAAAATGTCAGAGTTATTTATTAGAGTCATTAGATTTTGTGGTCCGATTGACCAAATAACATCTTTCAATTAATTAATCTTTATGTAAGGTATGGGTTGAGGGAAAAAAGTCAGTGTCATGAGTGGGATTCGAACCCACGATCTTCGTCTAGATACGCTGCTGCTTTACCACTTGAGCTATCGTGACCTCGATCCACTCGGACACTAACTTCCCATCTCAACCCAACCTGTCGAATTTTCCCTCCTTTTGGCCAGTTTTCAAATGTCGTGTAATCTATTTGATTCTCAGCGACAAATGAAATACCACGGAGAGCTCGTGGTCGGATTGACCAATTTAATAAATAAAATGAAGTATACTTCACTAAAGCTCTCCGTGGCAATTTCATTTGTCGCCGAGAATCAAATAGATTACATTAATTGAAAAATGTTGTTTATTACACTAATGTATATATGTTTAGCAGTCATAATTGATCGTATTAATTATTTCAATTTATTAATCTTTTTTTCTTGGTTGAGATGAAAAGTTAGTGGGACCTTCGGCTCAATACCGCCGTAGCTTTAACCACTTGAACTATCGTGACCACGTTGAATTTTTTAAATTATCTTAGTAAAATATAAATGGCAATACATACATGTATAAAAACTGATTCAATTAATAATTTTATGTTATTTATGTGAAAAAATTTAAGATCAATTTACTTTAATTGAACCGAAAATTCGGTTTCCTTTACAAGAGAAAGGTATATTGACTCGCAGAAACGGGGTGTATCGCCGACTTGTCTATTCCCCTTATATAAGGCTGAAGGGCTTATACTTCTTTTTTCACTTTGATTTCCAATCCTCACATATATTTTTCAAAGTCGGCTTCGGCTTCGAGCAGTCTGCAGTCGCAAAGGGGAAAGGACGAAGGAGGAGAGTAAAAAAGTTGAAATTCCAGCCCCAATCCAGCTGAATAATTTCGTATTGCCTGGAATATATTTTGACTAAATCTCAGCCATGAATGTTTTATTTTGTAAGCTTTCCGGGTAATAAAATAAATAATTAATGAAACAGATTGTCAGGTAGGTCAATTTGCGGATAAACAGACTTTCAATTTAAATTATTAGTGAAAAAATAAGATTTTATTTTAACTTCTGATCTGTACTAATAACTTCTATAAACTACTTTTTTTCGTGAAAACCTGGTTACACATTCTCCGAATCATTCAATAAAATCGAAACAACCTGACGAGCTTGATGTTTCTTGAGTTAATTTTATTTATTTAACAGCATTACTGTCATTTCGTATAATTTAGTTAAAACGGAGAAAGTTTTTTTTTTCACAATCAGCTTCGGCTTCGAGAAGACTGCGGACGCAAAGAGGAAAGAACGAAGGATGAGAGTAAAAAAAATTGAAATTCCAGCCCAAATCCGGCTGAATAATTTCGAATTGCCTGGAATATATTTTGACTAAATTTCAGACATGAATGTTTTATTCAGTAAGCTTTCCAAGGAATGAAATAAATAATAAATGGAACAGATTTTCAGGTAGGTCAATTTGCAGATAAACAGACTTTCAATTTTTAGTTAAAAAATATGATTTTTTATACTCAGGTCTATAGTAATATTTTGTATAAATTACCTGTTTTTCTTGAAAAACATGATTATACTTTCTCCGAATCATTCAATGAAATCGAAACAACCTGACGATCTTGATACTTGTTGAGTTAATTGTATTTGTCTAACAGGGTAAGTTATTTCGTATAATTTAGTTAAAGCGGAAAAAGTTTTTTTTTTGTCCACAATCATTGTTAATTGTTGCCCTCCAAATATTTTATATCTCGATTCATCATTCATGCACTGGCTTTAGGCGTTTTCTGTAAGCTATATTTATTTGTATTACTGAAAATGTATAAATACATTACTAGTACATTTTGTTTTTTTCAATTAAAATTAAAATTTTGTTAACATTTTCTATAAATTTTATTTAAAAACAAGACGAATGGAAATTAATGCGAGGCAACGTTTTTCATCATCATTAGCGGCTCCAATGTGAACCCTAGGAACATGCTGATCCGAAGTATTACGGGGCTTATAACTTGGTTTATCACAGGTTCAGCCGTTAACTCTTCTCGTTTGTTTTTTTTATATCTAACTGTCCGTTTTCCTATCTTCGGGAGAAAGGTGTTACCTTTTGGAAATCCCACGTAATAACAAGGCCTGCCTGGACCAGCCCATAAATTCCGGTAAGGCGATACGTTTATCTGAGCGGCCTACCCCCCAGCAGACGGGCCAAAGCCCCTCGCCGCCCCTTGACTTTTTTTGCACTAATCCGACCATGAAATGTGTCTGATATCTCCTAATAACCTACGTGATCTTGCATTTCCTTGCTTAAAGTGTAAGGTGAAGATTTATTACGTCTGAGCAAAATGTCACATACCGTATTCAAGCCAGTGAGTGACTTAGCCAAAAAAATTTTAAAATACATTAAAATGATACTGAAAAATGTGGTTTATTCTTCTTTATATCAAAAATTCGAAAATCTTGGATACAAATGAGTTTTTCCCAGGTGGCAATATAGGATTTCAATGGGAGGCAACATATTCTTTTCACAAACAAAACATTCAAGAAAAAAATTAATATATTTACTGTAACAATGTAGCATCAATTATAACCTTTCTTGAAACATTAACATATGGTGTTTTCAATTAAATTTATGAAAGAACGAAAGTATTCTCTGATTATAAAATATCATTAATATTTAATTATCACAGTTGAGAATACATTAAAAAGGGGTAGCAGATTTTCGAAAAAAATATGATTTTATAAGTGTTATAAGAATGGCTTTCAAATATTTGTTGATGTTTTTATTATGATTGTAGTTTTTGTATTATTTATTTTATTTCCATTTTAGGAGAAAATCCGAAAAATTGTGTACAAACAATGTATTAACTACACATAAAACATTAAAATAATTTATATTATGAAAATAATAGCCATAAAATTAACTTATTATACTAAAATGATGACTCTTGACCTAAAAGATCTGTGCGATTTGTTCAATAACGCAGAATTTCCTGATTCCTAGGTGTGCGAACTAACTCTAAGTTAATGCAACAAAAAACTTCCTTTAAACCCCAGTCCAAATCTCACCAGTGAAAAGGTAATTTCAGATTTTGGTTGTTTTTTTAATTTTTTGACTTAGGTCCACTAAATTGTTTATAAACCTCAGAATTACTGGCTGTAGAAAAATCTGGTTTGTGCCATCCAAAATAATGTTAAATTTGCCGTAAGTAAACTTATTTACATTGCAGAATTTATGAAAAAGTTTTGCACGAAAAATTCAGAAAAAACAAAAATGTTGAAATTTGGAATTTTTTTAAACAGTTGGATTGGTAACTGTTAACAACCAGTAATTCTGAGGTTCATAAGCAATTAAGTGAATCTAAGTCGAAAAATAAAAGAAAACCAAAAATTTGAAATTACTTATTTACCGTTGAACAGTGTTTTGTAGGACTCTCTTTTTTTGGTGCATATGGTAATTAGAACACCTCCTGAATCACGAAAATTTCCGGAGGTGTTTCTACTCACCATATGCACCAAAAAACTTCCTATAAAACCCTGTCCAACGGTAAAGAAGTAATTTCAGATTTTGGGTTTTCTTTAATTACACACACACACATATATATATATGTGTGTGTGTTTAATTAAAGAAAGAGAGAGAGAGAGAGTGATATTTTCGCAACAGCGGAGGTCATTACGTCCCTCGGAGTATCAATGTTTAAAAAAAAGATTAGTAAGTATGTCGGGTTCTCGAATACAGCGGGAACGTTTCATGATACACACTACAAGAACATTAACAGGTAAGGCACAATCGATCAAATAAACAGAAAGTGGCCAAATTTATGGTATTTTCGAAATTTTACGCTAAATTGCGCTATCTAAAACAGTGCTGCAATCAGATAGGCAGGAATAGGTAGCTGAAAACCACAAAGATTGGTCTTCAATGTGAATAGAAGAGCGAATAGACGGTGCCAAAACAAAGAACAACAAAAAAATTTTGAAAGTCTGATAAGACGAATATTCTTCGAATATTGCTGGTTTCCCTCGACTAACCCATCTGATTCCATCCGGACGTTAAATTTTCGTCTTTATCTCATACTTTAGGTGTGCACATAAAAGAAAATTGGGATGAACAAGTTTTTACAGCAAACCTCTTGGTAGGAGGATAATATTCAGAAAATTGCTGTTATCTCCTAAAATTTATCATTTTCAGGTTTCAGCAGTGATTGAATGTTTTGATCAATTTTTTAACGTAAAACCGTTATTGCAGCATTATTCTCTGCCTCAAATAGAAAAATGTGAATTGGATTATTATTGAAGAGCGAATTGAATTATCAAAATTTCAGTTTTTTGCTGCCCTTATCCCATTGTGCGCCATTTCAACGCCCTAATTGTTGCGGCTACCAACGAACGCTATATTCGTCGTGTAACCTGTTTGATTTTCGGCGAGAAAAGGAAATGGCCAAGGAGAGCTTTAGTGAAGGTATTCTTCATTTTAACTTATTAAATTCACTACTTTTCGTGGTCCGCTTGACCAATTAATATCTTCCAATTAATTAAGGTTTTTAGTTGAGACAAAAAAGTCAGTGTCACGAGCGGGATTCGAACCCACGATCTTCGGCTCGAATCAAATAGATTACACGACATGTGAAAAATGGCAAAAAGGAGGGAAAATTCAAAAGGTAAGGTTGAGATGGAAGTTGGAGTCCGAGTGGATCGAAGTCACGATAGCTCAAGTGGTAATGCAACGGCGTATCTAGCCGAAGATCGTGGTTTCGAATCGCGCTCGTGACACTGACTTTTTTATCTCAACTAGAAACCTTAATTAATGGTAAATAATAGTAATTGTTATCGGCTAAAGATATGCAATTATTAAAAAAATCTTCGCCCTTTATACGAGGAAATTTGTATCTCCGCCTCCACCTCTTCAGTCTTTGAGTCGTGGAAGTTCACTTACAGAATTTTTTAAACAGGAAAAATCATATTATCAACCCGCCTCTCATTACTTCGACACGTCTTGCAAAATATATATTACAAAATAAAATGTTCCAAGTCTTGGCATTGGATCCTAGAAGATACATCAATAAAAGCTATACCATCACAGTACGTAATTTTCAAAAAATTGAAACACCACCACTTATACGATAGCTTATAGAAAAACCAACTGGCAACTTTAAAAAAACTCTAAAAAATATAGAAACTTACTGTCATTTTTGTCCGGCTTCAAAGCGACGATAAAAAAAAATGGTTTTTCAACAAATAAAGAGACAAACAAATTAGAAATAAATTTTTACGATCCTTGCGCTCATGGCAAACCTATCGAAATAAACCTTTGACTTTTTTTTTCGGAACTAATGTGTGTATTTGTGCTTCTGTGTTCAGAAATACATTGCCGATATAAAATTTAATTATTTCATATTAATTTGTGTACGTCACTTTATCACATTAATCGAAAAAAACCATTTAATACTTTTTAGATAATCTAGTTTTAATAGCATACAAATATTTATTTAACAAATAATGTTAATTAATTTAATGTCGATTTACCCAAATGGTTGAGATTTAAAAAAATAACTTTATTGCTCCATTAAAGAAGGATTGCAAACGTAATGTGTAAGGATGGGTAGATAGGTAGATCATTAATAACTTTACAGTTTGTAATTAGGTATAATGCATGCATACATTTGAAAATTAGTTTGTACTGTCCATTAGGTATTTATTTTTCATTTATGTTAAATGATAATGCACAACTAGGGTACATAAAAGCAGCAATAACATACCAGTAGCCGTAAAGGGTAATTCCAAAAATAAGCGGCTTGTATAACAAAATATTTTGATAATTTAAAATGTGTATTATTATTAAAATCTTGTTTTTCTCAATTTATTAAAAATTGTAGTTTCTTTTTGTGTTTCTGTCAAACTGTCTTTCCTTTGTTTTAGTTTTGAAAAACATTTGACAGTACAGAAAGAAGGATTTGTCGTATTTTGGCAGGGATGCCCGTAAAGCCCTGTCTCATTTGACCCGCCGTCCAATTCCACATATATTTTCACAGAACTGCCACCGAACAAGAAACTTAATTAATAAGCTCTGCTTTATCTATTTGCCCTCAGTTTTAAGCCGGAGCCAACGGGGCAGAGCATTACCATTTTTTGCTACTTGTGATATCCACTGGACCTCTTAAACTAGTTCTCTCACCGCCAGCGTCTAATATATTTCACAGAAAACTTGCTCTCAGCAGGTCTTCAATACCGAAAAGTTGAAAACACAGTATTGTTCGACCAATCCATTTCTTTTTTCTACTCCTTTTTTCTCCTCTTCGTCAGAACTCTTTCTCCAATCTGAACACGCAAATTAAAGGATTTTATAATTGTGCAATAAGATTTTAAATATTTTTTATGGGAAAAAAAATTGCCTTGCACAGACGGGAATGGTGAGAAGCAGGAACGCTTCTTACAAGGATGATCGGGAACGTCCAAACTAAAGGTTCAAAACTCGCAGACGAAAAGAGGATCTTAAGAGAATAAGAAGAGAAGTGAATTACTATTAATAAATTATTAGTTATACGGCATCATATGCAAACAAATTTAAGTAAAAGACAAAAAAAGACAATTCTATTAAATGACGTAGCGTGACAAATCCCTAGTGAACGTCCAAATGCTAAGCAAATTTGAACCGTTAACACTTTGTGGACGGGGGCTTAACAACGACCCTTTCCTGTACAATACGATTCCTGGCTGAATGCCCAGCCTGAATGCAAACAAGTGCGGCCACACCGGTGGAAAAGAAAAAGAAAGAGCGATTTGGTGAAACTCGGTGCAATGGCTGTAAAAAAACAAACCGAAGTTCAATCTTTTTCAACTGAATTTCATGATGAAAATTGTTTTAGAAAACTCCTGTATAACGGTTATAAGATAGAGAATGGAACATTTTATTTGGTTTTATTGAATTTCATTACAAAACACTTGAACCATGAATTTTAAATTTGTTAATACGCGTTCACGTTTGTTAACCTTTTAAATCACCAATTTTCGTTGCATAGTTCTGATGAAAAGGAAATACTTCGAATATCCCGATGAAATAAATTATGATGTACTATTTTTATTTATTTTTTGTATATTTATTATATTATTTACGTCTATGCATATAAAATTTTTGCTTTGACAGAGAATTTGTACTGTTAGCAACACCTCTTTGATATAATAAAAAATAATAATTTTATCTAGTTTTATTGAATTTCATTACAAAACACTTGAACCATGAATTTTCAATTTGTTAATACGCGTTCACGTTTGTTAACCTTTTAAATCACCAATTTTCGTTGCATAGTTCTGATGAAAAGGAAATATTTCGAATATCCCGATGAATTATGATGTACTATTTTTATTTATACGATTTGCGTCTATGCAAATAAAATTTTTGCTTTGACAGAGAATTTGTACTGTTAGCAAACGGTTTTGTACTGTTTGGTATAATAAAAAATAATCACTGGCAGGCTTATCGAGGATGTAGATGTAGATATGGTTTCAGGGTGTATTATGCTGCGCCCTTTGAGAGCTATTGTGTCCCCCGTTCTCTGCCTAAAGCACATCGGTGAGTACGATTTCATCAAGAAACTTGATTAGTAGGCCCGGTTTCAATGGTTGAAGCTCTTCTATGGTCACATTATACACCCCAAAACGTTTCCTCCTTCGGGCTAGTGTGGCTCCGCAGTTTTTAATAAATGTTTTGGTGTCCCTTCTGCCTCAACTTGGATTATTCCAATTTTCTTTAAGTGTCCCTTTAATTTGCAGTGTACTGTTAGGAATCCTGTTAGGATTCGCAGTTTATTCCTGCTTCTATCGAGGAATAAGGTAGGTATTTTTAACTGCAACACTTCACATGAGACTGCTATTTCTATGTTTATATTCCTGGTAAATACAATTAGTGTTGGATTTTGTGACATTGGATCTTTGAATGCTGTGGCGAATTGTTCTCTGCTGTAGTGCAAATTACATATTTTTGTATATTTCTTTGACGAAAATGAAAACAATCACGGAGACCCCAAATAACTACAATTTTTGTTCAGAACAGGGGCATAGAACTAAACGCTTTTCTCAAATCCTGCCTGGTTAAAGGTACTGCCCCAGAAACATAAGGATTTTTTAAGATATTCTGCAATTCATTAAGGTAAATGTATATTTTAATTCAATTAATTAATCTTTAAGTAAGTTGAGATAAAAACGTCAGTGTATCGAAGTCACGATAGCTCAAGTGGTAGAGCAGCGGCGTATTTAGCCGAAAGTCGTGGGTTCGAATCCCGCTCCTGACACTAATATTTTATCTCAGCCAATACCTTACGTAAAGATTAATTAATTGAAAAGAATTTATTTGGTCAATCAGACTATGAAACCAAATCGCTGGTATATTTTAATTGCTCTCGGGTGAAGCATGACCGTTGGAAGAGTTGTGCCTTTGGTTCAATCACAGTATACATAATATTATCCTATTTTTTTTTTAAATTTATATAGTGACATATATTATGTTATAATTAATTGATTGGCTGTGGTGTCCAAGTGAGTTAGGGCATGCCAACCACTTGATTTGTCACAAACGTATTTAAGGGTCCTTGAAGTTATCCATGTATCGTGACCTCGAGAAATCCTCGTTGTAATGACACAAACATGTCTGTCTTTATGTAAATCGATGTTTTGTAATTACGTTTTCCTTTTTTTTTCATCTATGCTATTTCTATGTTCATATTCCTGGTAAATGCAATTAGTGTTGTGTTTTGAGACATTGGATCTTTGAATGCTGTGGCGAATTGCTATCTGCAGTAGTTCAAATTACATGTTATTGTTTATTACTTCGACGAAAACTACTACTTTGAATTGTAAATATTTTTGGATTTAATATTAATAGCCGATTGAAATGGTAATTATCCTTACTTTCCAATGTCGGCGAGTGAACGGTTAGTACCCAAAGCCACCCATGTTAAACATCGATGACGGAAGCGATAACAAACAGGCTGACCAATGCGAATAACACAGGTCATAAGATCTTAATTCAGCAATTTTGCGGGTAGTTGAGTCACAAAGCAAAACCGAGAAAAAACCCTGCTATTTTGAAAATTTATCACCGCGGTCAATCGTCGGTCTCGTCCGGGGCCCCTAAAAGCTTTGGCTTCTGTAAAACCATATTTTCACACCGGCTCGCCAGGCACATAATTCCTTTTACCAGGGTGGGCGACTCTCCGGCCAGCAGCAGCTGTACCGCAGCATTGTTTTTCCTTTTGAAATTACTACGCTGCTGGAGAGGTGGAATTTATACTTTTATGGCCGGCTGCCGCCGACGCAGCATAGTTTTAACACAACCCTACAAGTTACCCTTTTATGCAAGCTTTGTATTTTCTCCTCGTTCTATAGAAAAAGCTGATTTTTTCAATCCAATTGTTGAGGCAATTGTAATCTTACACACCAAAAAAATATATTTAGATTTTTCGATGTTTTTTTTTTATTCGTTGTCTTTGCATTTAATGTACTTTACTGTTTTCCATTCTTTTATGTATAATTTTTGTAAATAGATTTTCTTTTTCAAAATATAATAAATTATTTTAAATAATCTTAAGAAGTATCGGTTATCAAATAGGACACATAAGATAGCATGAAGCTAGCTCTGTTAGTACAACATAAAAACCAGCTGAAATGACCCAGAAAGACGTCTATCACATGAGTTCTAACCGTAGACCAACTCACCAAATTGCTTTTGTTCGGATTTTGGGATACTGGGTAAACTTAAAGAAAAACTTTTATTACTATATATACTATATTTATACTATATATACATACATATATATATATAATGTATGTATAAACCCAAGACACCCATCCCATTTCTAGAAATGAAAAATGCTATCATCCGTTAATTTTAACAGATTACAATGAAGAAGAAGAAAAAACCAGAAGAAAATGAAAGAAGCTTAGACAGTTTATACTTGGCACATAAACAAATGAAGGAACCAGGTACAGGTATTTTCTATGCAAGGTCAAAACGTGAGAAAACAAAGTCGTCATTACGAATGTTCAAGCTGAAATACATACCTGTGCCATAGAAAATCTTAAAGCAGATTACACTGGCAAAAAATCCAAATATGATCAGATAACCAAAGAGCCATAAAACCATTAACGCGTAAAAAGATCACATCTAAATAGTCAGTGAATACATGTATTACATTAGAAAACATAACTCAACATCTAGAGTGCCAGAGCAGAAAGGAATTCTGGGTTATGAGCAAACACACAAAACGTCTCTCGCTCTCCCTCTCCCTCTCTCTCTCTCTCTCTCTCTCTCTCTCTCTCTCTCTCTCTCTCTCTTTCATAGATAAATATTTGCCATTGCAAACGGTTAGAAAAACAAAAAGTCCTGCAGCCTGGCTTAATAATGAGATTAGGTCAATAATGGCCAAAAGGGATTTGTTAAATAATTTATTTTTGCATAATCTGAGTTTGGCTTTTTTTTAATACATGGTGATGATTTCCTCTTCTCCATTTTTTTTATTTTACAAAAAAGTTTCCTGGTTTAATGTATAAGTTTTAGTTGGTTCTAGTGAACAAGGGAATGACTTAAATATCTTATTAATTTTTATGTAAAGTGTGTTTGAGATAAAAATTGTCTCATGAGCGCTCAAACGCACTCAAAACCACGACCTCTGGCTGTATACCCCATAAATTTTTCTTTATTCAGTCTTGTTCTCCTCTTTCTGCTTCAGTCTTCGGTAAGTTCAATATTCTTGGATTTAGGAAGTTGCTTGGATAGGATTCGAGTTAGAGAACACAATTGCCGAATAGTCCGCGAATTAGGTGATGGTACTAAGTGTGAAGGTCAGCAGTAGATAGATGATTATTTAATTATAGCATACATGATCTAGTTATATGATATTTTTAACTCCGTATTTCGTGGTCCGATTGACCAAATAACTTTCAATTAATTAATCTTTATGTAAGGTATTGGTCGAAATGAAAAAGTTAGTGTCAAGAGCGGGATTCGAACCATGACCTTCGGCTCAATGCACCGCTGCTCTAACCACTTGCCCACGATAGCTGAAGTTGTTTCACTTTTCACTTCTTCCCAATCTTTTTCATTTTTATTATTGCAGGCGAAATTTTATAAAATTAACTAATTTTACCATTTTGATTTTAGTTGTCTTAATGGGTTATGAGAATAGACTGTCTTGCTTGAATTAACATTTATGGTTTTTCATTTATGTTGGTTCTCAGTTTATTTTACATAACAACAGAATTGTTAGTCTGTAAAATACACAAATTAAAACTAACAATTTTAACCTTTTCGGAAGGTAATCAATGTCGGTTCCTTCAGAGAGTTTGCATAGTTTCATAGTAAACGCATCGCTTCTCCCGCCACAAATAATTATAATTACAAAGACTATTAAAATTTGAGTAGCAACGGCGTGTAGTTTTAGCCTAAATTAAATAATTAATTGTAACATTTTTTCTAACTTGTTAGACTAAAGATTCGAATATGGAGAAAACGTTAATAAATTAATGAGTCATTGCTCGTGTATAAATAAATTCTTTATGTTTTAACAAGTCAATGTTAAAAATACTCTTAAAGCCTGGTAGGTGGTTAAAAGAATAAAAATAAATACGATAATACTTCTAGAATTGGCCGTTTTGTATAGAATTTTTTAAATTAGTATTGTAAAATACAAACAAAATATAAGAGAAATAAAAATTTGGCTGGTTTTTTAAATTGTAAGTGTAAAAAGGTGCTTATTATATAACTTGAAAAACGTTAAAGTCGCAAGAGACCTGGCATCAATTGATTTTGGTAATTGTAAATCTCATTTATCATACTCAACCTACTTTAGCAAAATTTACTAGAGTATAGATAAATCAGGTTGACACTTATGAATAATAATTGTCATCAGCAGACGCGCAGAAAAAAAATTTGGCACCGCCATCCGAAATCCAATTAAGCCGGTAGAGTTTATCTAACCCGAATTTGTGATGAACACCCGACTCGTGGCTATATTTATGTAATTGATTAGTTGATAAGGAGGGGCAAAAAAATAACTACAGCTATCGATCTAATTAGCCCTATTCGATTTACACGTAAAAGCTTAGAAGTACAAGTTTTACCGGAACACCTGACACCCTTTTTCCCAACTCTCAATTTGGATTTCGTTTCGGCCATTCTTTACCGTGTCCGCGGTTGTCACGGGACGTGGAAATGTAAAAGCTACGTGTCACTGGGCATTTCTGTATAAAGACGTCTACAAATTAGACGCATAAGGCTCTGCAAGTGAAACTATGTCTACAAAGCAAATATAGCCGTCTGTTTTCATTCAAAGGACTTTTAAAAAAATAACTTACGGTCCTAGTCTCTAGGCCAATTTGGGTCCATTTCGAATAAACTCACATCTTTAACGTATATTGGCTAATCAAATTGGTTGGAATGTGAAAGTGCACTGTGAAACATTACAAAAAATAACATCTAATTATATTTATTAATAAACTGCGACGAAAAAAAACAACACGAAAATTCATTTTAAAAGTTAAGACTTACTGAGCAAAGTTAAAATAATTAGTACCAATATCCTTCAGTAAAATAAAGTTAGTATGATAGCTTAAATTTGTACTGCGAAACGTTACTACGAGATACTAATTTTGGTTTATACAATGTGAATTGTATTGGTATAACTCGCAAGCATCAAATTTATTTTTGCATAATCTGAGTTTGGCTTTTTTTTAATACATGGTGATGATTTCTTCCTTTTTTTTTAAGTTTCCTCTTCTCCATTTTTTTTATTTTACAAAAAAGTTTCCTGGTTTAATCTATAAGTTTTAGTTGGTTCTAGTGACCAAGGGAATGACTTAAATATATTATTAATTTTTATGTAAAGTGTGTTTGAGATAAAAATTGTCTCATGAGCGCTCAAACGCATTCAAAACCACGACCTCTGGCTGTCTACCCCATAAATTTTTCTTTATTCAGTCTTGTTCTCCTCTTTCTGCTTCAGTCTTCGGTAAGTTCAATATTCTTGGATTTAGGAAGTTGCTTGGATAGGATTCGAGTTAGAGAACACAATTGCCGAATAGTCCGCGAATTAGGTGATGGTACTAAGTGTGAAGGTCAGCAGTAGATAGATGATTATTTAATTATAGCATACATGATCTAGTTATATGATATTTTTAACTCCGTATTTCGTGGTCCGATTGACCAAATAACTTTCAATTAATTAATCTTTATGTAAGGTATTGGTCGAAATGAAAAAGTTAGTGTCAAGAGCGGGATTCGAACCATGACCTTCGGCTCAATGCACCGCTGCTCTAACCACTTGCCCACGATAGCTGAAGTTGTTTCACTTTTCACTTCTTTCCAATCTCTTTCATTTTTATTATTGCAGGCGAAATTTTATAAAATTAACTAATTTTACCATTTTGATTTTAGTTGTCTTAATGGGTTATGAGAATAGACTGTCTTGCTTGAATTAACATTTATGGTTTTTCATTTATCTTGAAAAATTGATAATCAAATTGATATCTTGTTGGTTCTCAGTTTATCGTATATAACAACAAAATTGTTAGTCTGTAAAATACACCAATTAAAACTAACAATTTTAAACTTTCCGGAAGGTAATCAATGTCGGTTCCTCCAGAGAGTTTGCATAGTTTCATTTGAAGTAAACGCACTATTAAAACATGAGTAGCAACGGCGTGTTGTCCATTTAGATTAAACTCACATCTTTAACGTGTATTGGCTAATCAAATTGGTTGGAATGTGACAGTGCACTGTGAAATATTACAAAAAATAACATCTAATTATGTTTATTAATAATTACAATTAATTAAGGTTTTTAGTTGAGATGAAAAAAAGTTAATGGCACGAGCGGGATTCGAACCCACGATCTTCGGCTAGATACGCCGCTGCTCTACCACTTGAGCTAGTTGATGTCCGAATGGAGCTCAAGTGGTAGAGCAGCGGCGTATCTAGCCGAAGATCGTGGGTGCGAATCCCGCTCGTGCCATTAACTTTTTTTCATCTCAACTAAAAACCTTAATTAATTGTAATGTATTAATTGGTCAAGCGGAAATTAGTGAATTTATTAATAATAAAATGGTTAGAGCAACGGCGTATTGAGCTGAAGGTCGTGAGTTCGAATCCCGCTCGTGACACTAACTTTTTCATTTCAACCAATTCCGTACATAAAGATTAATTCATTGAAAGAAAATATGTTTAACTTTTTTTCATGCGTGGTATACTCGTCTGCAGGAGTTGGCCAGTTATTATTAACATATTATTGTGATTTACCGGATTGCCTAAATAAATACACAAATGTAATATATACATAACTTAATTATATTATAGGTGAGCAGTATAAATGATATGATGTAATATATTGATATATATAAATAATGATGGGACCAAGAATGCCCCCTTGTGGGAGGAGGTTTTTTATCTTTCTGACTTCCAAGAACTCGTTGCCTACCTCACTCTGATAGGAAGCGTTTAAGTTTAAATATACCCGGGTGGCAGACCTATCAAAAGCCTGTGCTTCATAAACAAACGCACCCAAGCAATACTTTTATTCTCTAGAGCAGAGGAGACACCGTCGAAAATTCTGAAACCTTATTGGATCGTGGAATAATGAGGACGGAAGCCGAATAGGTGAGAAGGAATTATTTTGTAATTTTCTAGGATGGGTATTAAGCGCTCTAAAAGAAGGCAAGGATTTCGGACAGTTAAGAGAGTTCGTAAAATCTAAATCACATTTGTAATCTTCAGCAGGACAAGAATCGTATCGTTGACTTTCCCTCTTCGCTTCATGTTTCGGGTTGGCAATAAGTCATTTTGAATAAAACGAGATTTTTTTTGGCATTCTACTTCATTATAGGTTTTGTTTTGACAGTCACATATCTTTCATAATTTGTAAACTGATTGTTGAGTGTTTTGGACGTAACACATTGAACATTGAAACCAGATGAACACAAACATCAATTACTAGTAACCTATTGTTCCCTTTTTACATCTCATGTAAGATATAGCATTAGATCCCAGGGATGTGATATGGGCCTGCTTCATAAAATTCTTTTTCTTTCAAAATAGAGTTTGAAAGTGATTCTTAGGCTAGGATCTAGAAACCGCTGTTCCTTAAAGTGTAACCAGCTCAATGTAATTAGTAATTACGGTTCCGGGATGTTGTTACATCCTACTCGTAATAAATACTGTCTGCGACCACCGAGACGTTATACAAAGTTAAAAACCTTTATCCCATGTCACCGTCTATAACCCGAGGCGCAGGGCCAAATTCAAACACTATTTTATACTTAATGGCCAAAATTAAAAATTTATGAATTAATTTAATTTAATACCAAGCAAAGTTTAAAAGAAAGAGCGACCATACCTTCTTTCTTGAACTAAAGGTCTATGATGTCAATTATGTATTCTGTGAATTAATAATGTTTAATTTTTATTTCGTATTTTTATTTATTATTTTATTTATATTTCATACGTATTTTAACAATAGACCAATTTTGACTACAGATTTCATTGTTCATGCATTAGATTTTTATAATATGTTAAAATTTAAAAATAACAGATTATGCGCTTAATTCTCTTTGATTTTGAAAACTGCAATTCAGCATAACTAACTTAACTTTAACTGCATTATTCAGTTAAATAATTTAAAATCAATAAAATTCATCGTGATCGCCTGGGGAGGGTTCAGTGTAACAGTTGTGCAAACATTCGTGGTAGTTTTGACCAACAAGTGGGTGTATGATGTAAATCAGCGAGACCACCTCGATTCATATCGGGTTTGTTCTCCTATTTGCTATTTTCCCAACGGATGATAATGTGTTCGGCTTCACGGAAGTATTTGTTTTTGTTTAATGTTCCGCGATGAAAGTAAGCATCCGGTTGCAAGGAAACCGGTCTTAATTGGTTTCCATAACGTTCATATCCGTTTATCTTATTCACCACGAGAAGTTTCCAGTTGAAATTTCCTCCATGGAAAACAAACATTTCCATGTTTTCAAGGAAAGTTTTGATACGTTGGGCCGTTATTTTGCCTTAGCGTACACGATAAAATAAAATAATTTGGAAATTTGTTTAAATAAATTTACTTTCCTCTCGTAGAGTCTATTTTTTCTTATTCACGTTTCTGATCAGAACGCTTATCTCTTCTACTTCACCTGTTACAATAAAAGAGGGAGATAGAGAAACGACTGTTACCTTTTGCCAACAATGTACCACAACCACCGTCACAATCAATAAACGTTCACCAATAAGCTCTATTTTGAAGCTTGTGACTTTGAACTTAATTAGAACAAAGGGCGTAAATTTTCACCCAATCTTCACGGAGGATCTAAGACCAACGATGATGTGGCGTGCGAATAGTATACGAATTGACACTTGCTTGGCGTATTTCGATACGAGAGGCACCGCCAACCTCATCTGCACTGACTCCCTGAGCGCGGTTACTGCTATAATTGACAGGTCCTCCGTGGAGCATCTCTTCGTGCTTGAGATTCTCTGAACTGAAGCGTCTCGGGAATACGATGATAGTTCTCTGGGTACCGGACACATAGGAGAGGAATGATAAGGCGTACAGCTAAGCACGTCCGGACCAGATCACGACAATCCGGCCCGCAGACTCTAAGAATTGAATAAAAAATATGATTTAAAGGAAAGGTCAGTGTCAGAAGATTGAATCACAGAAAGGCTCCTATCTATCAGAGGACAGTCCATCGGTGGTCTTTCATGGATTGGTGTCGTAGAAGAATCAACCTCACAGTTTAAGAATTAGAGGTGACAAACGGATACTTAATTTTGGAGGAAGCCCGCGTATGTGTCCGGCATGTGAAAGGTTGATCGATGTGTCCCACTTAATTGAAGGATGCCATTCCTCGGCTCCATATAGAGAGCGTGTAGGAATATTAGTCGATATGACAATTATGGTTGAGCATGGCAGGGTCCATTGCTCTATTTTTTGAAGGAAACCGGGCAGTTTTATTTTATATAGTCTTGATTGATCTTAATATCATGTTTTGCGTCCCTTTTGTATATATTGCTAGTGATTCCACCATTCAGTAATGGGGGGGAGGTGATGGTACAATATTGAGTACTCTATCAGTCCTATTTGAGTATGATGGCTGTTGACAGCCGCTCGAACTTCGGAGGCGGGTTGACTAAGACCCTGATTGCCAAAACCCGAAGTGAGTGATTAGCGCAAGACGTCAAAAGCTCAATTTTGTACATATGTGTGCAAAGTTGAATTCATAAATCAATTCTAATACGTAGATAGACATAAATATACACTTGGCGTGTTTGAATATTTCGTCTATTGGAGTCAATGACGACAATTCAAACGTTTCGCACCGTTTAAAGATCTGCAAATTAAAATCCAAAAAAGGATAAGTAAAATATTTCTATAAAAATCTTGGCGAGCCTAGTACAGACACATACTATTATACAGATCGCAACATTGCTCGCTAGCACCGCAAAGACCAAATTATCCGAATTATCCAAATCCGACGCGTAAATGATGTGAAAGAAGGTGTTTCATTACTACAAACACAATTTAATCTAACTTATAAAGTTTGCGAGAAGTGAATAAGAAACCCAGACTTACAAGAAATACGACTAACAAGCCCTCGCAAAACAACATATATTCAACCAACTGACTGCACATTCTAATTCGGTAACATTTTCCTTAATTAATCATTATTTTGTAAAAATCCGCAATAAGACACACATTACTTTCGCAAAAAAAAATTTATATTACACTGTAAAAAATAAAGTCCGCATAAAAGTTATAAATCAACTGAAATCATTACTTTACTTACAGAGACAACTAAAAAACAAATGGATTATACTGTATTTTCACACAAAACTTATTTAAGCATTAGCTAGTTTATTGCAGTTTTTGTTTAATTGGCAATTAATTGTTACATCTTTTATCTTTTTATTTTCTGCTATAAAATGAATTAGTTTTAAATGTCTTTTCCTGATGGTGTTTTTCGTCTTTTAACGTTTCACCACCTTCATTGGTCTCAGCATTCATTCTGTAGATTTTTAAAATGTGGAAAGTTTAACACCTCGATGAACTTGAATTGATAAAAAAAGCACTTTGCTCTTATCACCGACATTAACTTAAAATCTGTTTTGAAGATTTAAATTACTTATACAAGCTCAAAAAATCGCGATGTATCGTAAATTTTTATGATTCTTGACTGTTCAAGCAAGTAAACAAAAATTATTATCTTAGTGTTAATTTTTTGCTAACTGTGAATGCAGTTCGGCTATATTCCCAGCAAAACGGTCAAATAGACACTAAGTGTTTCTGAACATAGTGTTATATTGTAAATTAAAAAATCGCGATGTATCGTAAATTTTTATTTTTTTTTATTGATCAAGCAAGTAAACAAACATTATTATCGTAGTGTTAATTTTTTGCTAACTATAAATGCAGTTCGGCTATATTCTCAGCAAAACAGACAAATAGACACTAAGAGTCTCTGAACATAAATATTATATTGTAAACTTCCGGTGAATGTTCTGCGAGTTGATGAACAAGAAATGATTTGATCGTCGCCGAACACAGTATTCTCAGGACTTCGCCACCCTCGTCATCACTAATTTCATTTTTATTTCTATATAATTGATTAATCGTTGTTGTTAGGCGTGGCGATGAATGATGTGCAGTTTAGGCAGTGTTACGTCTGTGTCAAACCGAACATCGATGACAAGAAATGACGAAATGCGTCTGATATAGGATCCAATAAAAATTATGTCATGTATTCCAATATATAAAACACAATTTATACTTATAAGAGAGGATAAATAAATACGTTTGGTGAATTTGCATATTTCTTCATTCATGATCAACTTTTTTACCTTTCTTGTGAGTAAAATTTTGCAATGGAGCTTCTTCGACCGTAGGATTGCAACATCGTCAGGAAATTTTCAAAAAGGCCAAAAGAATACACTAATAAATGACTACTGAATATGACCAGTCAAAATCAGCTAGGGTATAGGCAGATAGGAAGTTCATCAAGGCAATGAAAAATGTAGCGTAAATGAACGTTTAATACCTCAATGATCGCCGTCGATCTTCTTTCCATGTAAGCAGATTTTTTCTTCCGTCTATTTGTTAACAATAAATCAGAGAAAGGAGGAATCCACCGAAAAAGGCTTTCTTAGATATTCGTAGGAGATAAGAAGAGCAATCGGAACTATCGTCGAGGTTCTCAAGACCCTTCTTTAGATTGTATCTCACTCTAGAAACGATAAGGCGTCGAAACTGCCACAAAGAGCTTCTCGCATCGGCGAGAACAACCAGATAGGTAAAGGAAAATTTGTTTTTTAACGAAATCACAAAGAAAAAGGTTCGATTCGTAGGAAATCAAACTGAATAATTCATTCCAGCTCATATCAGACTTGGCTCACATTGGACGACGCCAAGTCGATCAAATGAATCGAATCACGACAACGGTGTACTGGCCATTAATGTGGTGGGCATTGTCCCGTCGCTCCAGGGTACGGGTTTGAATAGAGGAATTTCAGTGTGAAATTGCAATGCTTCCAGAACCAGATGGCGGAAACAACCGATTACTGGATGAATTTTATGAAAGATCAAGCGCTAACTCTGCCAATTGTACAAAAAGTTTAACCTTTCTAACAACTCAAGACAATTATTGCTAAAAAATATGTTACATATCAACAACTCCAAATGACTAATGACGACCAGAACAAAAAAACACAGATTGCTTTATCTAACACTATGGTAAATTTGCACTGTTGTTGAAAAAATAAAATACGATTTTTCTTTAATAATTTAGAAAATAAAGTTTTTGCGTAGAAGTTTTAAAAAAGATCTGGAGCGTTTTGACTTTCAGGTGGTTTATTTTAAACGGCGACAGTAGGATAAATTACTGCATTCGTCCCGGTATAATGATGAGGAAGCACACCATTGAACAAACGTCCTGAAATTCCGCACGGCGAATCTCCTGTTGACACACAACTCACCGGAATTTAAGTAGTGTACTCTCACGCCGCGTTACATAAAAATATGTCTCAATGTAGCAAAAGCGTTCTCCTCCCTCGACAACGGAATGAACGCATTGTCTGATTTGATTGAACTACTCGACAATCGCTGACCATAACGATGGTTAATAATGGCATCTATAATTGCAATACTGGATCGTGAAATCGGCCTTTCGAACCAGCTCATTGACAAGACAAAACTGTACAAAATTGTAGTAAATGTTTAGTGCTTTTTGAAAAAATACTCGGAATGTCAACATTCCTACGTTCAATTCTCGTTGAAAGGCGTTGTTATAATAATCAAAAACCTCGTGTTGGATTTCTGGCCTTGTCTGAAATTGGGGCCTTGAGTCTGTATTATTCGAAACAGTGTACGAATATGAGAATATATGTTGTTTACCAGCGTTTAGAACAAGAGGTCATTGTAATGCCTGGTTAACTCAATTTCAAAAACATTTACTACCCAGCTTTTATTTCAATCATAAAATAAAACAATTAATTAAGGTTTTTAGTTGAGATGAAAAAAAGCTAATGGCACGCGAGGGATTCGAACCCACGATCTTCGGCTTGATACGCCGCTGCTCTACCACCTGAGCTATCGTGACCTCGATCCACTCGGACATCAACTCCCCATCTCAACCTTACCTTATGATTTTTCCCTCCTTTTGCCATTTTTCAAATGTCGTGTAATCGGTTTGGATTCTCGACAACAATTGAAATGGCTAAGGTTGAGATGGGGAGTTGATGTGCGAGTGGATCGAGGACACGATAGCTCAGGTGGTAGAGCAGCGGCGTATCAAGCCGAAGGTCGTGGGTTCGAATCCCTCTCATGCCATTAGCTTTTTTTCATCTCAACTAAAAACCTTAATTAATTGTAATGTTTAATTGGTCAAGCGGACCACGAAATTAGTGAACATAAAATAAAATTTGGGTTTCAGCAACACTTTTATAAGTGACCGTTAGTTAATGATTATTTGGAGATCGTGAGAGCGGTCTGGTGTGACGTAGGTTTTAGAAAAACATTTTCTTTATCGTGAAAAGTTTTCAAAAACTGTAAAACAATTCACACACTTTTTTCAAAATTAAAGATCCCACACCAGCAACAAATAAATCTGACGTAATTTACAAATTCAGTAGTTTTCGTGGTCCGTTTGAACAATTAATATCTTTCAGTTAATTACGGTTTTTAGTTGAGATAAAAAAGTCAGTGTCATGAGTGGGATTCGAACCCACGATCTTCGTCTAGATACGCTGCTGCTTTACCACTTGAGCTATCGTGACTTCGATCCACTCGGACACTAACTTCCCATTTCAAACCCACTTTTTGAATTTTCCCTCCTTTTTGCCATTTTTCAAATGTCGTGTAATCTTTTTGATTCTCGGCGACAAATTAAATGGCCACGGAGGGCTTTTGTGAAGGTATACTTCATTTTAACTTATTAAATTCACTAGTTTTCGTGGTCCGCTTGACCAATTAATATCTTTCAATTATTAAGGTTTTTAGTTGAGATAAAATTTAAAAAAATTTAAAAAATTTAAAAATCAATTGTTTAAATAGTCAGACAACTTACATCGGTATCACATCTCAATATCTGGTATAAGCAAAAGAGTAAAGCAACATATCTATGATTGCAAAAAAAAAACACCAAACAAAATGCTACAGCACTGGCTACCCACCATTTTGAACACCAACACAATTTCGACTACATCAATAAAATAAAAAAAATTCACACTGAACGAAACAAACATAATCGTATTTCTTAAGAAATGGTTTACATCAACAGGGATAAACACAGCATCAATTGCAGAACAGGCATATATAAACTCAGTCGCACCTAAGCTAATATCATAAATCAAATTCAATATCGATAACATACATATATCATCATCACATCACACAAAACATATAATACAACATATAAAACGATCATCACATTCTACACATCAAACATTTCTACATACTCTAATTCTTCAATAATTTGGCTTTCCTTTCCCTAATTATCCCTGTCAATACAATCCTGAAAGGCTAATCAGGCCGAACCATTACCCATTTTTTCCCATTGTCGTCTGCTTTCACCTCAAAGAAGCCAAATCCTCATATAAAAATGTCTTTCTATTCTTTCTATTCGACTTTCTTCCCCACCCCTTCAAAATCCAACCTATGTAGACATAAAACATCAATATCTCACTGGCACTCACAACACGACACACAAGAATGACACATCTACACAGAAAACAAACGCTATCAATTAGTAGAAATACTTTGATTGAATCTAAAATTTCTAACATTGCATAAATTCAGTTTTCTCACATCCTACCTGTATTTGTAAAATTTAAACCATGTTTATAAATCCCAGGCCCTGAAGATGATCTCAATAAAGATCGAAACGTTGGTACGATACAGAAAATGTTTTTCTAAAACCTACGTCACACCAGACTGCATCTCACGATCTCCAAATTACTTTTATAAGTTTTGTCTGTTAAGTTTCTGAACACGCTATTGAATTTGATAAAAAAATTTACGCTTAATAAAAATATTTTGTTTCAGAGAATAAAACACTTATCGCACCACCACCAAGCGTTATTGTTGCCAACCTGCGAATTAGAAGTTTCTCATCGAATGACTAATCCTATTTTTTCACTGTATTGGAACTTAAGTTGTATACACTTGTATATACTATGCAATGAGACGATTATTTAGAATAGACTCTCTCTTTCTCCTTCTCTCGATTGAAACATCAGTTTCGACAAGAACTAAGCCTACGTGCAAAACGATGAGAGACTCCCACGTAAGAATACCATCCTCAAGCAATATTGACAAATTGTTGAGAACCTCGTATGAAATTATACTTCAGGCCAGAGTTATAGAACTGCTAGTTACTCTTCCCCATTATTGAGTAATATTACTCATCACTATTCTTCTCGTCGGTCAGCAATCGAGATCGCATTATTGTCATGTAATATCTAGTCTATTTTTCCTAGGATCGAATGGGACAAAAAATTAATAATCTTCCTCCCGATAGTTCTGAATTAGCACCGTTTGGAGATGGTGAAAATTTAGATAAAGCTTATTAAGTATTCAATTTCCGTAATGGAGAATCCCACCCGGGCGCACATTCGCAAAACCGTATTTTCTCTTTTTAATAAATGTTGGGTTGGGCGTATGAAAATGTTGAACAAAACGAGAATTTTGTCCCAACCATATTCTCAAAACTCAATTTTAAAATAATACCTCATTATGCATTATCATTACAAAACAACGTAATTTTTAATTTTAATTAATAAAATGACTTGCATCATCATCATATGCTAACGTTTTTAAATTTGAAACAGAGCGATAAATACATTAATTTTAAAAAAAAGCTAGATTGGGGATGAGGCCAGGAAGACAGAAACAACATTTATTTTCTTGTCGAGCTTTCGGCACAATATATCGCCTTCATCAGGAGTATATATATAGCNATATATAAATAAATGTTGTTTCTGGCTTCCTGGCCTCATCCCCAATCTACCTTTTGGGAAGAAAAAAAAATATTTAAACTGAGAAGGCTGATCAATCACCAAAAAAATATTAATCAACAGCGGGGTGCTTCATCGATGTTATATAGTCCTGATGAAGGCGATATTTTCTGCCGAAAGCTGGACAAGAAAATAAATGTTGTTTCTGTCTTCCTGGGCTCATCCCCAATCTACCTTTTGGAAAGAAAAAAATATATTTAAAAAAAGCTCTTGTTTTTAATGTGTAATTTTGCAAAGAAGTTGATCAATTTTGGAATGGCAAATTTCTCAACGCAGAGGACAATTTACCTAATGTGACTAAGCCTGTGTGCTTATTCCAGGCATAATGTCGGTTGAACTTCTTAACAGCCTGCAATTTAAACCAGGCTTTATGCTATTACCCATTCAAGGCTGTATTCTTGATTTCGTTTTCATTTTCCAATATGAATTTCACGTGTGAGTTCATTGGGCTAGGTAATAAACGTTGGGTATAAAATAATGGAAATTGGTTTGAATAAAGAAAATGGGAGCTTTTGTAGGCCCGAAACGATTCCGCTGCAAACGGTTGAACGTTAAATGATAATTTAAATTACAAGTTTTAATAAAAAGAAGGGAACTGAGCAAAAACAATAGGTCATATGATATAAGGTGAATTCATTTATTTTAGCAAGATCCCAAGAGAACATTTCTCAATATCAGGTTTAATTTTTACAAAAATCAATATTTTTAAACAAAGATTCATAATTCAGTGTTTGACAAATATCTGCGTTTTGTGCTTTTTTTAAAATAAGCAAATCATATTGTATTAAATCATGTCTCCTGAAATTTCTTTAGAATGTTATAAAATGTATTAGACCATTATTTTTATTAGGATTATTCTCTCTCTCTCTCTCTCTCTCTCTCTCTCTCTCTCTCTCTCTCTCTCTCTCTCTCTCTCTTTCCCACTTTTTTCTTCAGAAACAGTACCCCTGCTACTGGGCCTTATATTTTCTACATATTCCTCGATAAGAATTACAGGTGTTTTATATACACAATCCAAGAATTTATATATATGTCGGGGAAGGAAAACGTCAGTGCACCCGCGGGAATGACGTCAACAGTAAGCAGAAAAGAAACCCCGAAGGAGGGGAGAGAACAGAACAAAAGAGAGAGAGGAGCGTCATTCCATATACGTTGGGAGTAGCTGGAAGTTGTTTTCCATCCTTGTGNTATATATATATATATATATATATAAATTTACAAATTCGACAGATTGAAACTATTGTTAACTATAAAAAGTGAATATAATATGACCTAAATGTCCTTTTCTTCCAGTGGCCAGGTTCACCCTTCGAACTAAATCTCCTTGATAAATATTGCGCGTTCAAAAACGTTTCAGCAGTTATGTGCCATTTAGAGCTCTTATCATCTAGTATGTATGTGTCCTCTTGATTTTCATCCTTCGGGATATATTGCTTTGTGACCCTACCATCATTTGCTATAGCCCAAACTCTTTGCCTCTGTTCCATTCTTTTTGTCTTGTCTTTTTTAATATACGTTAGTGGGATAGTGGGATCTTTGCGAACGTGATTATTCTCGTTTCTCCTTTTCCTGCGTTTTTTGCTAATCTACGTATCTTTGTATCAAAATAACTATCTACCTTTCTATCTATCTTTGACCTATGTATTTATCTATCTGTATACCATAGATAGGTACTCTCTCTACTACTAGGACTACCACTACTACTACCACTACTACTACCACTACTACTACCACACTACTACCACCACTACTACTACTACTACTACTACTACTACTACTACTACTACTACTACTACTACTACTACTACTACTACTACTTCTACTACTACTACCACTACTACGACTACTACTACTACTACTACTACTACTACTACTACTTCTACTACTACTACCACTACTACGACTACTACTACCACTACTACTACTACTACTACTACCACTTCTACTACCACTACTATTGCTACCGCTACTACTACTCTCCCCCATTCTCTTGTGAAACTGTTTCATTCTACTTTATGAACATTTTAGCTATCTTTATTTATCTACCTTTATAGACTTTTTAGATATCAGAATTTTTCTCTATCTATCCACGTATTCATCTAACCCTAACCACCCTCATATTTAATTCCCTTTGATTCGTCGATATTCTCACTCAATTTCAATTATCTCACTAGCTATGTACCTACCTTTCTATCTTATGAACATATCATCTATCGATTTATCTTTTTTTAGTAGTGATAAGAGGATAGATTGACAGATAGACACTGTGATAAAGAGAGAGAGAGAGTGAGAGAGAGAGAGAGAGAGAGAGAGAGTCAGGCAAACAGACAGACAGACCGACAGAGAGAGGGAGAGAGAGAGAGAAACAGACAGACCGACAGAGAGATAGAGTAAGCGACAATAAGGATGAATTTAAAGGAAGGGAGAGATAATGATAGTTTTATAAGTAGATAGGTATGGAAATATTTTGATACAAAGATAAATACATGTACGAAACATGTTGGAAAATATAATGAAAAGGAGTTAATAATTAAAATTATATTCCTTTATTATTCAAAAAAATAATGGACGTTTTCACAGTTACAGTATTACAAAGCTTGGCAATTTGCGAATTCTTTTTTTGATTATTATTTTCAGGTATCTTAAAAAGGCTTTTTTTATTCGCGTTTTCAATTGCAGTAGCAAATTTTTTATGGCGGAGAAATGAAAATCTGAACTTCGTAGCCAGACGTTAAAGCCCAATTTGTCTACAACTAAAGGGTTCAATTCATTTATATTCACCGTCACTATTGTGTAAAGAACTTCGTCCAGGTATGGATATAAACGTTTATTGTCGTGATATTCGAATCTCGAAATATTCCTATCTGGTTTGCATTGTTCTGCTCGTGGTCCTTCTAATGGTCGTGGCCTCGTGAGTGAGAGTACCTAATCCTATAAAATCTGCAATCATGAGCACTCGTCCATGAGAAAAACAATGTTTTTATATATGACAAAATGATAAAGTTATATATGCACTGTTGCATATTAAAATTAAATTGCCAATTAATAATTATGAAGTAATGATTGGGATGTTAGCAAATAAAATAACGAAGACCTTCCAAACATGAACAAAGACGTCGTGATCGCCTGTATTCCATGTTGGAAGGTTCTGGACGAATTCTAAAAAAAAGTTAACTGTATGTAGTAATTGTATGTGTTTAATACAAACAATATTGCAATGTATGTCAAATAAGGCCAGTTACTTGTAAGACATCTCTTATACTATGAAAGTTATTCTCCATCAACAATGGACTCATGTGCTTTTATATAATACATAATAATAATGTACTTTTAACGAATATATACTATTAGGAAACTAACAAATTAGCCAATTATGTCGTAATCAACATCAACGTAAGAAGCATTCAAATTTGAACCAAACACCTCAGAAATTTTGTTTAGAATCAATACCAAAACTAATGACATATCTGTGTTTTCTTAGTGGCCGGTTGTTTAATAATTGCTAGATTAGTGAGGAGAGGTCAAGAAACACCTGTTTTTCATTTTCACAACAATTTCACACCAATATGACACCAAAGGAATAGCACCACTTTTTTATGCCCTGAAGATGACCCGAATAACAGACGAGACGTCCCAAAAAAAATGGAAAAGGTGTTTTCCTAAACTACATCATTCTTGACCACTTCTCACGAATCCAACAATTAATAACACATCTTCCACATTCAGCAAATTTAGATAGAACTGTGAGCTGCGCGCGCGTAAACACCCTCGCTTTCTCACACACTCTCTCTCTCTCTCTCTCTCTCTCTCCCTCTCCCTCTCTCCCTCTCTTTCTCTCTTTCTGTCTGTCTATCTGTCTGTCTGTCTATATGTCTGTCTGTCTCCCCCCCTCCCTCGCGCTCACCCACCCTCTCTCTCGCCCTCTCTTTCTCTTCTTCTGTCTGTCTGTCTCTCTTTTTCTCTCTCTCTCCCTCGCTCTCATTCACCCTCTCTCTCTCCCTTTCTTTCTGTCTTTCTGTCTGTCTGTCTCTCTCACTCCCTTTCTTTCTCTCTTTCTGTCTGTCTATCTGTCTGTCTGTCTCTCTCCCCCCCTCCCTCGCGCTCACTCACCCTCTCTCTCTCTCTCTCTCTCTCCCTCTCTTTCTCTCCTTCTGTCTGTCTGTGCGGATTTTCAATCAATAACAACTAAAGATCTCTCCGCAACGTTAATTTATTTTATATCTGTAACTCTTTCATCCTGATCGAACGAGATTTGCAAAGACTTGCTGCTATACTTCCTTTTTCCTAAGAAATTAGATTGTTTAATTTTATATGAGATATAATACCAAACATTTTCATCAAATTTAGATACTAATGTTGGCGACCCTAAAGTGTGAACCACTTTTTCTTTGTTATCACCTACTTTTATCTTGTCCCACAATTCAACGCTAATGCCTGGAGCTCCGTGATTGTGAATAGTGTGTGTACAGCTTACTAGAAGTAGTAAAACAAGAAACATTAATGCTCGCATTTTTATTGATAAATCGTTGTAAAATTACAATACACTAATAAATTACCTGTAGTCAAATTTTGCAAAAGTTAAATTGACTGATTTTTGATATCGCTTAATATAATATTTACTTCAGAAAACAATTAGGTGCTCTATGTCATTATTAAAAGNTCTCTCTCTCTCTCTCTCTCTCTCTCCTTCTGTCTGACACACTCTCTCTCTCTCTCTCTCTCTCTCTCTCTCTCTCACACACACACACACACACACACACACACACACACACACACACACACACACACACACACACACACACGGAAAGATGGGGAGAAATACATCTGATAGACGTAGCAGATTTAAAAAGGCATCATTTTTCGCTACAATTTTCTATCTTGTTTTGTCATTAATTACTAATTACCCGCCATTCAATTGTAACTTTAAGCTTAAACATAAGCTTATTATGAAAAATTGAGACACGGTTCAAATTTAAAATATCTGAATATATATTTTATTTTGGATTTTGTATCATTTAGATTTGTTATGGCATGATTTTTTAAATATACAACTATTTTTATTTGGCAAAATAGAAATGCTAATGCTCTAGAAGCAAGATATAGCTATAGTTATTAATCAGAATAAAATGTATATCCATTGACTTTTTTTCATTTGGAGCAACTTAGATAAATGGTCAAAAATTAATACTTTAAACTTCCACATTTATTTATAATGAAAACCTAAACGTAGCCATCGTTATAAAATGTCTCATATCATTTCAGATTTTGAAAGTATAGTAAATAGAATGGCTCCTTGACATTACTCGGTTGGTCTCATTTAACTTTTAACATAACTTTCATGACGTAACTCACGTAATGGACTCTATTTAAAAAAAAAAGTGAGAATTAAGTAACTTTGTGAACACGAGTAAATACCAAGGGAGTAATAATTACCAAAGAAAGGCCCTAGTTGTTCGAGCCGATTCTAACGTTGATTTTCTCTCAAAGACCTCTTTTTTCGTTTCGACATCAATCCCCTGATAGCCGGAGGATTAATTGCGTTTAGCCGGTAGATCTCCGAGGAGCCGTAACGTTGCGTAATACGACTTTCTCCAAGGTCGAAAATGGGGACTTGCCACACAACTTCTCCATTCCCAGACCGTCATCCATGGCGAGAAAACGTTTCGATTTATCTTTCTCTTGCCAGGAATCTGGAATGATTTGAAGGAAAGAAAGCCGGTTTTGGACACGAGTAAAAAATTTCACAAAGTCCTAAAGCATGCACAAAATTTGAGTTATGCCAATTCCATTTTTGCTATTTCATATAGCGAATAGGATTAAAAATATGTTATTGCGTGCGTTTCTAAATTACTGATTTTTACATTTATGTGAGTTAAATATTTCCTTGCACATACACATCATCTAACAATATCTTTAATAACTAATTAAATTAATTCAATAATTATTCGGAGATCGTGAGATTCAATTTTAAAATTAAAATAAATATACAACATTTAGTTAAACCCAAATACATTAATTATAATTTTAAAATTGTTATATTGGAGATGTTTTAATATTAAAAACGAATAAATCCAACATTTATTATTTGAACTTGAAAAAATTAGAACTTCTTCAATAGCTTTTAACATAGCTTTTATCACAAATATGTATCTATAAGTAGTTTTTATCATTTAAAAGTACCTGTTTAATAAAAACTATGTTAGGTTATTACCTTTTTGATTACATTTACTTGTTTATTTATTTATTTATTATAACTCCAACAGAAAGAATCTACAAGAGGAGTATTCAAAAAAAGCACATAATAACAAAAAGAACAAATGAACAATTAAGCAATAATAACAAAAACACAAGGCTTAATGATTCAAGGAAAGTAAACATTTTAATTTAACTTTAACTGAATTGAAGGAATCGCGAAATACCATTTACCGCGAAATTTCATTAGAATAATATTCAGCAATCTCATTATCCTCGGTAGGGGTGAATTTAGTCCATATTCTGTTTTGTAGTGTGAACAAAGAACAACTTATGGTTCCTAAGTGGTCGCTGAGGCACACATAAATGTAAGTTCAGGTATCAATGGCCCCATTCCACAATTTCCAACCCCAAATGAGATCGGCAAAAATACGGCGGGAGCTAAGCGACTCAAGACCAAGCCAGTTCATTCTTTCCAAGTAATTCAGGTGTGCAAGACCAAATCTGAAGGCCATTATCCTGGCTGCTTTCTTTTGTACTTTTTCCAAGTCGCTAATCTCACCAACGTAGTAAGGGGACCACACGACACTTCCATATTCCAGATGGCTACGAACGAGGGATTGATATAATATTTTAACTACCATGATGTTTTTAAAATCTCTAGAAAACCTAGTAATAAAGCCAAGATTGCGTAGAGCCTTACCTCGAATCTGTTTGATGTGGTCACTGAAATCACCCTTTCTGCTGAAAACGACACCAAGGTCGGAGATAGTATCAACCTCTTCCGATCTCTGCCCATCAACGAAATAGTCAAAACAATCAAAGTCACGAGGTCGGATATTTTTAGAAAATGTAATTACCCTGCATTTGTTAATATTCAAAGGAAGACGATTCTGCTCACACCAAATATTGAAGCAGTCCAGTTCCCTCTGTAAACCAACACAGTCGTGAGTAGAAGACACTGAATCAAAAAATTTTAAATCATCCGCTAATAAAGAAAACTTACAATCCTTGAATACTACAGACATCATTGAAATAAACAAGAAATAATATGGGCCCGGAGTGCGAACCCTGAGGTACGCCAGAAAACGTAAAAATCCTATCCGATACAGAGTTATTAATGAGAACAGAAAAAGAGCGACCAGATAGGAATGATTCGATGAAGGTTTGTTATCGGATCACCAACTCCAAGATTTTCAACTTAAACAGAAGAATATCAATGTCAACTCTATCGAAGGCCTTAGATAAATCTGTATATACAGCGTGAACACTATTTCCATTCTCAAGGGAATTAACAATAAAATCATAATAACATCTTGGCGAAAACAGAAGATTTGCAAACGGGTCTGTAATTAACAATCAAGAGGGAATTACAGACATTTTACTATTGACAATCCATCCGTCCTTATATCTCAGGTTACACTACTTTACTTGCAAAGGGGATTGGATTTACATAATAAATGGCCTAAAACTGATATTATGTAACGTCGGAAGATTCGAATGTCAAATGCTTCACCAAGCCTTTCTACATTGAAAAATACGTTCACGAAAGTAAAAGAATAAACAATTTAAACAGACGTTTAAATTTGAAGGTTTTTGATTAGTATATTTCTGAAAAACATCCACCATTTATCAATATGTTAATATATAGTTATTTAAAATCAAGCATTTTAGGGAGGGTATTGAAAGTGAACTAAAAGTTATTTTGTTCCATGAATTATATATAATATTCAAAATGGAGAGGCAAAAAAGAGAGAGAGAGAGAGAGAGAGAGAGAGAGAGAGAGAGAGAGAGACAGACAGACACTGTCTGTAAATCTGTCTCACACACTCTCTCTCTCTCTTTCTCTCTTTCTGTCTGTCTCTCTCTCTCACTCTCTCTCTCTCTCTCTCTCTCTCTCTCTCTCTCTCTATCTATCTATCTATCTATCTATCTATCTATCTATCTATCTATCTATCTATCTATCTATCTCTATCTCTCTCTCTCTCTCTCTCTCTCTCTCTCTCTCTCCCTCTTTCTCTCTTTCTGCCTGTTTCTCTCTCTCTCTCTCTCTCTCTCTTTCTCTCTTTCTGTCTGTCTGTCTGTCTGTCTCTCTCTCTCTCTCTCTTTCTCTCTCTCTCTCTCTCTCTCTCTCTCTCTCCTTCTTTCTATTTATATATGCACAAACATAATAAATAATTATACGATTATATTTGTATTCAGTATATTTATACAAATATTATACAGTATATTGATACATTTTTTCGTTATGTCTAGGCCATCGAGTTCATTTATTTATTGCGTGAAATAAGATACAATTAAATTTTACAAAATTGAGTTTGGTTTTCTTGTTTTATCAATGTACCTGGAAATATTTTTGTTTTTGTTAATGAAGAAAAGCTCGTTGTAAGAATAAAACAACCAGACGAGAATTCCTACTTTTGTCGCTCATTGATTTATCTACAAAAATTCTTTTGATCTCATTCAGAAAGTATACAATATGTTCCCTTTCAATGCCACGACTTTTTTAAAGGTTTGTTTTCAGTTTTATGGGCCCTTGTTAAAGCAGGAGTTGAAATATATTTTAAAAAATCACCGTTAACATCTGGTCAAAAGAAGAAAATTCCTTCTTTTGTACATTAACTTAAAAACGTCTAATTAAATAAATTTATGTTAATTTAAGCTTATTACACAAAGCGTAAATAGACAACAAATATTTGTTATTTTCGAGAAATGGTTATAAATTATTTTAAAAGTTCTTTCAATTAAGATTTATTCAGTTATTCATACGTAATTAATTTTCTGTTCTGCTTGTACGCGCTGGCAGGTCACAAGGCGGCGATGTTCATAATCGAAATTATATTACTAATTGCTTACTTTGCTTGTAGAGCTGGTGGCTAACTAACCCTATTCCAAAAAGGCGGGATTACATTACCTTTGAATTGTCAGCTAGAACAGGCAGCAGATCTTTGGATGCTGACGAATAGACGGAGGAGGGAAGGGCAAATACAAAGGCAAAACGGGAGAAAAAGAGATATGGGAAGCGGTTTAACGCTTTAAAAGTACTGTGGGGGACCTTGTCACGATCTTACGAAAAAAGCACATTACAAATTCACACCTCACAACAATTTCACCACGTATACACTTAATAGACATGACATTGCACGAATAACGCCACACTTTATGTGAAAAAGAATACCTTGATTAAATGAAAATTCATCTTTATGTTAACATAATCATCTTTTTTCTTGTATTTTTTTTTTAACAAATTCTCAACACACGTTTACATTTTACTCAGGCCTTGAAGATGACCTGAATAAATGTCGAAACGTCTGCAGTTATATGAAAAAAGGTGTTTTTCTAATAAACATCTCCTGACCACTCATAACTATTTAAAACCAGTGAAATAAATAATAATAAATAACTTATAAGGGGAGGATAAAAAATCTAAAACAACCCAAACTGGGAAGGAAGTCCGGAGATACTAGACTATCAGTCTTCTTCTCAATTGATTCGTACAAGCTTTACTTGACACGAAAGAACACCCATTACATCTACCATAGGGATTGATGTCTTCTCTTTTAACGACAAGGATTCCAATACCACCAATCAAACTGCTAACGCTATATACAAGGCTTCCTTATGTTTACGGTGCATTTTTCAATAAAACGTTTGACTTGCACATCTCGTGCAAAAGCCAATTCTTGGGGAACAAAGAGTGTTTTGTGCCCAGCCTAAGGACTCTGGGCAACTGTAGTTTCCTATAGTTTCTTTGGCACATTGACTGCCAGGCAGCACAGGAATAACTAAGAGCTGTTCTTACCACCATTTTGTGTAAAAGAAACTTATTATTCAGATTCAAACCCGACTCCCTACAGAGTAGTGGAAACATGAGTTTGACAGTTTTTTTGCAATTACTTCCAGTGCATTAACGTGTCTCGTAAAATTTAGTATTTTATCAAGCCATAGAATCGAGTATTTAACCGAGTATTTACCATGGTCCAGTATCACATTGCTATGTAATGCCACGTCATCACCAAGTACAGGTCATTTCCTAGTGAGAAAAAAATAGCAACTTTGTTTAGGTTAATTCTTACTTTCCATTTCTTAAAGTAGTTGTCCAATTTACGTAAAGCATCGTTCAATCTCTTAGTGTTAGTGCAGGTGTGCGTCAAAAAGAGGGCAGTGTCATCCGCAAATAGGGTCAATTGAACATGCTGGAACTGTAGAAAATCATACAAGTAAAACAATGGTTGTCCCACCTTGAGGAACTCCGACTGCTCCCTTAAATTCTTTAGAAATGGCTCCCTAATAGTAGACTGAATCGTCTGTCCATTAGATAAGACCAGACTCTTTTCATCAAATACTTAGTAAAGTCGTTATCGATAAATTTGTAAACAAGCCCATTATGCTAAACATGATTAAAGGCCTTAAGCCAGGAACACACCCGATGCTACGTCATGCGACGCTACCCGATGCTACCCGACGCCTTGCCTCGTTTTGGTGGGGTGTGCACATCTATCCGACGCAAGCACACATCGCGTACAGTCCACAGCGTATATCACAATAATCACTATCACAATCGCAACGCACCTTTTATTCTTAATGCACTATTTTGAGCAAAACCTTGTAATAAATTGTTAGTTAAATTTTATGAGCACAACCATCTAATAAATTGTATATGTACCGCCGAAGCGAGTACAATAAATTGTTAGTTAAATATCAAAAAATCGTATTCCGGTGTTTTGATTTATTTTCTACCAAACCATTAAAATTAATTTTTTTAAGCTAATTAATTTTTAATCACAGTTAATTTGGTTTATATTAAAATAAGTATGTTGTAATTAATATAACAACAATAATACATGTAGTTTGAATAAAAAGATGAGTGTCCGGTTCTTTTGTCTTCGACTGTACTCGATGCGACCCGACGAAAATCTGGACAGTGGGGATCGCAGAGCGTCGGGTAGGTTAGCGTGGCATAGCATCGGGTAGATGTGCACGAGGGTAATGCAACTTATGGAAAATCGTAGTTTGGATTTGCGTCGGGTAGCATCGGGTAGCGTCGCATGGCGTAGCATCGAGTAAGTGTGTTACTGGCTTTATTGATGTCCAGTAAAACAGTTCGAGTATGCTTATGCTAAGTTAAAGTTATAGATAACATGATCAATAAGTCTACTAAGTTGATCTTGTATCCAAACTGCTCAGGAGGAATTTTCTTTTTGAATCCATAAAGGTGCATAACCTTCAGTCAATTAATTTTTCAAAAATCTTTTTATTTTGCATAAAATGAGATGCATGGATTAGTATAACTTTTCCTTTTTATAGAGTGTGCATAAACCAATAAATTTATTCAGTTTCAGAACGGCTTTCATAGCCACTACATATTCATGTTCAGACATCGCTCGGATTTCCAATCACAGCGTGAAAGTGGTGATTAGCAGAGGGGAATGATTTCGAACACGGCTAAAACTACGCGCTATGATCATCAGAGGAGTTATCTAATTTTCCCCGAATGCACTTACAGATGAAGAATATACTGAAAATGAGACGGCGTTTCTCGTGAAAGAAGAGCGAGAGAGAGCAATCCACTGCTGGCAATTAACCTGCCAAAGTTAATTTTCGCGTTGGAAGGAAATGTTTCAAATTGGTGAACGCAATAAACTCCGAGCTCAAAATATGAACTCATCATCGCTCATTCAAACCCCTTCGCGTAATTCCTATAATAAAATGGTTATAAAATTATGTACGTCGACGGAATCAAATCAAGATAGCCCAGGTGGGCTCAGCCTTTAAATAAAAAATAAACATTAAAAAATAATAATCAAATTAAGTACTTTATCATTGATATATCCAATCCTTTGGAAATTGTATTACAACAAATTTGTTGAGTTCTAATAACCGAATTTTGGAAATACCACGCAGAGTTACATCATTATTCATTTTCGCTCTTACTCATGTCGCTCTCTCTCGATCTGCCTAGTCACGCAGTATGTAAATAAATAGGTTGTCTGAACATTTCAGAAGGCTAATATAATTGAATAACAAAATGTTCTAGACGCCTTTGTAAAGCAGGTTCAAAGTTAATACAGATAAGATGAACTTCATCTTAAACAAGGGCGAGAAAAAGATATTTTAATGGAAGAAGAAAGTGACACTTTTTACTGCATTTTAAAAATTAGTTTTATTTCAAAGTAGGTTTGTCGGGGTCTTTGAAAAATTAACTCTTATTGATTACTCGTTGCTGTGTTATTGAATGGAAGAAGATCAAAGAAATATATAAATATAGATTACAGATTTCATATACAGTGGATCAAAAAATTATTCATACCCCTTTCATTTTCTCTGTTGATTTTATTTTGTCACTAAAATGTTCTATGGAGAATCTCGACTATTCAACAATAGGTCTCATTATTAATTAGTAAATTATTTGTTAAATTAGTAAGTAAATTATTAGTAATTATTTGTTAAAAAATTAGGTTTTACAAAAAACTGAAAATATTGCATTTTCGAACGCCAAATAATTATTTAAACATTTACAAAATTTAAAAATCTACGTTTTTTTTTCTATTAAAGATTATGTGTACAAAACCATTGTATTTATTATACCTTGTAATGCAGCATTATACGAAGTTTTCAATTTCACTTGATGTGTGATTCCCATCCATGCTTAATTTAAATTTCTGAAAGACTCTCTCCTTGAGGAATATATTAATTTTCTGATTTTTCTCGACATCATGGCCATTGGAATAGAAACAGAAAAATGAGTGTTTCTTTTTCATGGACGAGAATAATCATTGACTTACGGTCACTAAATACCACACAGTTTTGAAAAATGTTAAACTGACATCCATCTGAGACGATTTATTGACGCATCTTCTAGCAAAATTTTGTCTTTTGTCAATACATATTAAAAATATAAGTTTATTAATTTCGTGGTCCGCTTGACCAATTAATATATCACAATTAATTAAGGTTTTTAGTTGACATAAAAAAAGTCAATGGCACGAGCGGGATTCGAACCCACGATCTTCGGCTTGATACGTCGTTGCTCTACCAATTGAGCTATCGTGACCTCGATCCACTCGGACACCAACTTCCCATCTCAACCGCACCTTTTGGATTTTCCATCCTTTTTGCCATTTTTCAAAAATTGGCATTCACATTCAAAAATTTTGAAAAATGGCAAAACGGATGGAAAATCCAAAAGGTGCGGTTGAGATGGGAAGTTGGTGTCCGAGTGGATCGAGGTCACGATAGCTCAAGTGGTAGAGCAGCGGCGTATCAAGCCGAAGATCGTGGTTTCGAATCCCGCTCGTCCATTGACTTTTTTTATCTCAACTAAAAACCTTAATTAATTGTGATATTAAAAATATAACTTAATAACATATTAAATATTACATTTATCAGAGATTACCAATATTTGCAGTGTAAAATATGTACTAAAAAGTTACAGATACAGATACTGAAAGATAAAGCAAGACTATCCGGTTGTGGTGGGAAGTTGTGTCCGCGTAGATCGAAGTCACAATAGCTCAAGTGGTAGAGCGGCGGCGTATTTAACCGAAGGTCGTGGGTTCGAATCCCTTGACACTGACTTTTCATCTCAACCAATACCGTACATAAAGATTAATTAATTGAAAGATGTTATTTGGTCAATCGGAATCTAATGCATTATAAATATTATAAGTCATTACAAACAAAGAAGTAAATGAAATGCCTATAACAATTTAAACCGTAACAGTTTGAATAATTATAATGTATAGCTGACTTTAACGACTTAGAAATAAATTCTATATGACGTTATCTTATTATTTCACAAAAAGGAGTTGTTAATGCAAATAAACAAAATTTTGTTGGAAAAGCAAAGATTTCTTTCAAACCAAACTGAACGGCCAATCGGTTTAATTATTCTAGCGCAACAAACGGAATTTTTGAAACGAATAATACAGATTTCTTGAATTTTCTGCCAGTTGAGCCTTGTTTTCCCGGCTTTGTCGTGGATGGATTGACTCAATTCTACCGTGCCTTTGGAGTTTGGCCTTACACTTATCAAAACCGTCCCCTTCTAGCTCATACAATTGTCCTCCGCCTACGCCCATCCTCGTCCTTCCCGGCCTCAACAAATCGCTACGTTATTCGAAAAATTGGTTTGTGCCCGTGTCATTCCGATAGCCTATATATTCATTATATAATCAATTTTATATATTTTTGTTTATGATCCCTAAAATTATTCTTTAACTGTAACTAATAAGTGCCGGTCATTTTTCTCTCTGGAGAAAAATACTTCCATTTGTTTCAAGCCTGGACCAAAAAAGGGACTCACTCGCAATGTTTTAAACTCGTGTAGGGAGTATTGATTGTGTAAAAAGCTTTTTTTCACTCCAATCACTGAATAAACCTTTTAGTTTATTAAAAAAAATGGAAAGCAATTTTTTTTAGTTATATATTTAGAAATATATAACATAGTAAAAGTAACTGATCAAAATATATAACAAGTACAAAATTTTTACGATAATTCATGGTCGGTTTTTATAGCTAACAAAACTATTCGGCAGATTTAACGCACCACTCAATCCATTTAAACTGGGCAAGAATGAATAGGGATGTATGTAATTTATTCTTATTCTATTAATTTTAATTAAATTAACCTATATATTCTTGTTAGTTGCATAAAACAAAATAGAAAATACAAACAAAAAACAAAAAATTGTTAAACATCATTTTTAATAACGGATTTACTTAAGAATAGTAAACATGAAGATTACCTATTTTGTAAACAAACACCTTTTCCCAGTTTTATTATTTTCAACCATGGAAAGACATCATCTTGAACCAGATGTTCTTAATAATATTGTAAGAATGAGTCATCGAGGTCACTGGCATGTGGATATCACAGAGGCATTTGGCCTTTCTCAGATCGTGGTGTCTCGTGCTTAAGCCCGATTCCGAGAGATTGGAAGTACCAATAGGAGGCCTGGTTGTGGATCTCAGCGCATTACGACGCTAAGGGTGGACAGAAATATTGTAATAGACAAGAACCCTTTCTATAGTGCCCACTGATCCTAAATGAAGTACAAGATGTTATGGCAAAGCCCTTATCGACGCCTCACATCGTATGCCCCTTTGAGAAGACCTGCAGCAACAGCCCGCCACCAGCAACTCAGAAATATAGTGTGCAGCGAGCGCCTAGAGGATAACACCAATTGAATTGTTGTTTTCTGATGAGTCGTGTTTCTGTCTGTATAGTGATAGCAGGCGCTGAAGTGTCTACCTAAAACAGGGGCTGCGTAAATACCTCAGTTCGTCCTCCGTTCAGTGCAGTTTGGAGGTGGCGGTGTAATCTTGGCGGGGATTACACTGGAGGACTCCGAGAGTCAACTTGAGTTGTCGTTTCTCAGAAGCCTAGCTGAGCATCACGACGCTAAATGTGGACAGAAATATTGTCATTGCTGCTAGAAGGAACCCTTTCCGTAGTGCCGGAAAAAGTGAAATTGTTTTAGAAAGAAATGGATAGATAGATAGATAGATAGAAAGAGAGAGAGAGAGAAAGAGAGAGAGAGAGAGAGAGAGAGAGAGGAGAGAGTGAGAGAGATAGAGAGAGAGAAAGAGAGGGAGTAGGAGCGAGAGAAGATGAGAAAGAAGTTCTGGTCAGTTGTCAATCCGGCCCGGAGGACCATCATGTACGCTACGGTACTTATTTTGGAAATATTTACTACTTACTTCTAAAATAGGTACCGTAGCGTACATGATGTCTTCCTTTTCTCTTTCGCCGTTTTTCTTAACATGTGGCATTCACACGGTCATTCTGTTCTGGGAGAGAGAGAGAGAGAGAGAGAGAGAGAGAGAGAGAGAGAGAGAGAGAGAGAGAGAGAGAGAGAGAGAGAGCGAGAGAGAGAGAGTGAGAGAGAGGGGGGGGAACATATTGGACCTAGTTCTTGCTCACAATTTGAGTACACACAGTTATATTAAAATAAAAAAAGAAATAGTATAGTTGTCATTAATACGTTTCTAAACTTGAAGAATTCCTAAATTATAATGATTGTAAAGAAATAAAAAAAATACCCCACCTTAAAATTAAAAACTAGAATTTAAACAGCTATACAAACTGTAAGAAAAAAACAGTCAACAATCTTTTAACAGGTAAATTGCCATTCTCACCCCAACCTCAACATTTTTACAGACATATTGAATGGCAAGCATGCATAGTTCAAAGTACCTGTTAGAAAATTATTGATTACATAATAAAATTGTATTTTATCATCGAATAGCCGCAATTGCCTGTCTGTGAATAGACAAGGCATAAAATGCTAAACGAATAACACTTTTCCATTCCAAGGCAAAATAATTTATACAATACACTTCATTTGTGAAAATGTTGACAAAATACATCCATTCGTTCAATATTTATGAACATCGCAATTGCAATAATAGTTTAGCAATAACTAGTTTCACAAACTTCGATATGTAAAGCATCGTCAGATTTATTTATGGTGTTATTATGCCTTTGGTTCATTAGAAAATATTCTTTTTACATCAGCTCGGGTATAAAACAGTTTTGCTTGGTCTAGATCCTCCTTTCACCCATGGCCCAATTCCGATATCGCGCTGTAAACATCTGGAGACAGGGGATAATCCAGCTGTTGCACAATCCAAGACGTACCTCCGACCGAATCTTTCCCCATTCACTGTAAGATACTGTTTGGTTGTCCAAACCGAAAGTTTTTCCTCGGTAAATCCGTTATGATAATAAATACCATATGTGAAATCACCATTCGGATATTTCCCCACCATAGAATATTTTATTTGCAAAAAAAACGGTTTACAAAATAAAATCCTGTTATTTATATTAATAAAAATATTAAAAAACAAAAGTTGCCGAATGTAACAAAGTAATTGTAATTTTTATCAGTAACAATCTCTCTTTACAAAACCTTAGTAAGAGTTGGAGCAATTTCTTAGTTATTGAAGTTTGCCCAGCTGCCGAGAGTCGTCCAAATCTTTGGGAAGGGATCTGCTCGTGAAAGGACTGGATAATAAGAAAGATGAAGCAAACTTTTCTGCTTCAGAATTAATATTTCCACCCGTTCTTGGCAAACTCAAAAGGAGAAAAAGTAACCCGCTTCCCATTGTATTTATTAAAGGCCGGATACTGTGACTTGTTTGATGCTTTGACAGATCAAGTCAATTATCATCATTAGGATTATCAAGAAGGTTTATCACAGAAACAGGAGAACAGGTATTAATCTAGTTAAAGCAGTCATATTTCAGACGTATCGATTAGCAGATAACGAAAATTATCCTCTCTTCTGAGAGTTTGCCAGTTGAGATATTAGTAGAAATTATATCCCCCTGATTATATTTCTTGATCTACACCTAACTAACTACATGAATTTTCTTCGAAAAGATTCAATTTTTTCCTCATTATTAATAACTTTTATGTAAGGTATTGGTTGAAATAAAAAAGCTAGTGTTCCTAGCGGGATTCGAACCCACGACCTTCGGCTAAATACGCCGCTGCTCTACTACTTGAACTATCCTGTCTTCGACCAATGTATCTCACCCTACAATCTTTCGAATTTTCCCTCCTTTTTGCCATTTTTGAAATGTCAGGTAACCAGGATTCGATTCTCGGCAACAAATGAAATGGTACGGAGAGCTTTTATTGAAGATATACTTAGTTTTATTTATTCCATTATATTTCGTCGTCCGATTGACCAAATAACTTCTTTCAATTAATTAATATATACGCCAACATCCCGTTTCCTTTTTGGCATTTTTCAATTTGGTGTCCGAGTGGATCGAAGTCACGATAGCTCAAGTGGTTAGAGAAGCGGCGTATTTAGCCGAAGGTCGTGGGTTCGAATCCCGCTCGTGACACTAGCTTTTTTATTTCGACCAATACCTTACATAAAGAGTAATTAAATGACAGAAGTTATTTGGTCAATCGGACCACGAAATATAATGGATTATTAATAACAACTTTTATATTCATTTGTTAATGGTTATTCACACCTAATTCTTCTGGGTTATACGCAATTGATGCGAAAAACATTTCTTTTTTCAATTGTGTGATCCTCGTGTTGCCTATGTTGAACGATATAAAGGTTATATGTTATATATGTAACAAAAGTGCAAACACAACATAGACAGCTTTGCTTTATTTCGGTTGACCAAAAAAGTAGTATTTCGCTTTTTGCTTTATAGAAATGATCCATGTTTTGGGTATAAGTGTCAATAGTTATGCTATCTAGACCAACCTTGTATAGACAAATCATTAACTTTTCTACCTTCTCAATATACTTGCCAGATCCACTAAATTCGTCGTGAGATTTCATTTTAAAAAAAGTTTTGAAACAATTATGCGAGGTTATTTGGAAACAGTTTTCAATTCAACCTCTGGCTTGTCGAGAAGGACAAATGGTGATAATCCGCAAATGATGGCATAAATCTTGGGTTATGCTCACTAGTAATTCTACATAATCGACCTGAATGATTAATCTATCGGTATAAACAGCTTTAAAACGCTACCAAATTACAGTGGAACACTCTTTTACCTTTCCGACCATTCAGCCGCCGCATGATTTAGCCCTTTTTTTAGAATGGTTTTAAATCTGATATTCGATTGCCTATAATAAAAGAAGTAAAAATAGGGTTGGATGCTGAATTGATTAAAGTATTAGTTAATGTTAACAAGTCAACATTCTTATGAACTGGTTTTTAAGTAAAATTTATATTTTAACGTAATTCGAAAGGGAACATACACGAGTTTATACCACCGGATTTATCGCTTAGTTATGTAATTAATTACAAAACAAAATTCCGGTGCTTATTATAGATGGTTATGATCATAACATGAAGCTAGTGTTATTCTACTTAATAAAGAAAGTGCAAAATGGTGTTATCATTTAACATTAACCGCACTAACATGTCTCTTTCCATTCAATTTTTTTACGAGTCTTTTTTTAAATTTAATATATTTATTATAATCTGTAACCTTATTTACAACATAAATGTGATGAGTTAAAATTACAAATCACATAGATCATTTGTCGTGATAGTGTCTCTCCCTCCTTCCTTCTATCTCTTCTCCCCTCTTTTTTCTTCTCTCTCTCTCATCTTTCTGTTTCTCTTTCTTTAATGCTCTCGCTTTCGCTCATTCTCTCTTTCACTTGGTCTCTCTCTTTCGCACACTCTCTCTCTCTCTCTCTCTCTCTCTCTCTCTCTCTCTCTCTCTCTCTCCCCACTCACAATCTGTTAACTATCTTTCTTTCTGTCCATTTCTCTCCCAAACAATTTCTCTTTTTTCTTTTTTTGTTTTCTTTGGTCTCATGAAAAAATGCCCTATCGTTCTACGTCTGTCTTTCTAACTTTTTCTTAACAACTCACACACGCATCCGCCAGTAGACATATAAGAACATACAAAAAACTTTGTTTCTTTCTAAATAAATAGTCAGCAACTGAAATATCAATTTGACCAGCGAAAATATTCGAACTTTGTTCATCATTTGGTTCTATTAATAATAAATTTTATAATCGATCACTGAATCTTGAATTGCACACGAAATCCTTCTAAATCCACAATTTAGCATTAAGAAAAACTACTTTACAGAGAATTTGAGTCATCATTGTTATAACGATTAGTGAAAGTTTAAAAACCTATACATTTTTAAAAGGTAAGTAATTCATAATTCATGCCATCTTGAGCGTACACAACACCTTTCTGTCTTTATTTCATAACAAATGTTGTTCTTTTCCGTTTTCTAATTGGTTAATATTTCATATTGTATGTATCAATTTATAAAAATGGTGTAATTAGTGCTGAAAAAAATCACTATATCTATAACCACTTCATGTAATTTATTATTGTAATTATTCACATGTAACTATTAATTATTTATTAATTATTAATTATAACATGTAATTATTTTATTTTTAAATTATTCATTAATAACTTTGTAAATTGTATGTATTTGGTCTATCATCCTACATCGGAATATTGTTTAATAGTGTGTTACATTTGACCTTTCATATTTTTTTATAATCCTATTTGCATATCTTATGAACTTTCTAATGAGATTTATTAATAATGTCGCTTGAAATTAATAATAATTTTTACAAGTAATTTATTATAGTTCATTCTATTGTTTTTTAGATGGCTGCAGTTAACGGTGAATAGAATAATCAGTTAATAAATTAAATGGAACACGAAAAAATAAAAATTACAGTAAAGTAGAAAGGTATGAGGAATCACCGAATAAGAATTTACACAGTGTCTCACAAAAGTAATAGGAAATAGTGTTTTTTTTTTCTTAAAAATATTATTTGGATATTTCAACTACGAATTTATATGAACCCTCGAGGTGCCGATGTTTTTGAGAAAAAAAAATTTGTAAGTAGCCGTTGGATTCGAACCCGGGACCTTTACCTTACCGTGATGAGCGCCGTGTCAACGCTTAAACCTTTGCAGAAACCGACGCCCCAACACCTATCGTTTACCACATGTTATATTTAATTATTTCTGAAAATTATTTTTAAAACAATTAGGATTAATAAATTTCTTTGAGAAAAGTAAATGTAGATCCAATCAATATCATCAATATCACAAAAGTAATCGGGATCAGAGTTTGTTTACAGATTTTCGTTGTTTTCTCGTATTTATCGCAGCAACCCCAGGCAATATTTTCTCGTTTATCCGTGCGGCCGTGCTAATAGTTTGTATTTATAAAAATGCCGCAAAAGTACAATAGAAAAACTTGTCCACGTTATTTTTTCAAGGGAAAAAGGAATGACATAAAAAGTTTAGATTCAGAAATCTCGTTGTGTACGGCCCATGATGATGTGCGGTTATTACTACAGGACTGGACTTGCAAGAGAGGCATGAGCAGAAATTATTAAGGACGGTAATAAAAGATCCGTTGGGCGCTTCCAAAACCGCAGCAGATCTTCATTCGTCTGCAGGAATCGTGGTAAACCCGGAAACTATTCGCCGTGTATTATGTAAATCCAATTTCCATGGATAAATAGCTAGAAAAAAGCCGTTCATCATCACGTCGAATAGAAAAAAGCGGCCGGCTACGCTTTGCGACACGACATGTTTCTGGACCAAACTCTTTCTGGGATGACGTCATTTTCGGGGATGGAAAAAAATTAACAAAAATTTATTCCATGGGGCCGATATTACAAGTGTGGAGAGGAGCTAATGAAAAGTTCAAACCTCAAAATACTCAAGTATAATAATGTTAGTATAATAGTTTCAGGGTTTACCTCGAATCCTTCAGTTGTAAGCGTTCAACTTTTTCTTTACTGTTTAATTCATAACTCTAATCTACTACTACTACTACTACTACATACAGTTCTGCTAGATTAGATACATATTCTACTTCTATATATCTAATCTAATATTGCTTTTTTATTTTATTTTTTATTTTTTACGGCCAGGCTATCTACCTGGGCTATTGCCGGCACCTCGCATTTCTTTTTCCACCTCAAGTTTAAAGAATTTTTTTTTTACAAACATAAGATAGCTCTCCTGAAGGAAGTCTGGCGATCTTTCTGATAACGTTTTTGAGACATTGTTTCTTCGTTTTTAGCCCCTCCACGCGTAGAGAAAAGGATCTAAAACTCTCTCATGCTCAAACATTCAATCATTGCCTAGCCTAATGTGCGGGTTTCAGAGTAGTCAATATTCCGCTGAAAACCCGCCCTCATTCACGCTAATAAATACATTCATACTTTATGTACAATTAAAATTTACGTTAGCACAACGAGACTAAAATACTAACCTAGATGGGTGGGTTTATGGTGTACTCGATATTCGACCACAGACCCACCCACGCATATACTACTATCATACAGTAAGTTACATCTATCAATTAATTATTCTTTCAATATAAGGTCTTAGTTGGGATAAAAAAGTCAGTATCACGAGCGGGATTCGAACCCACGACCTTCGGCTAAATCTCGGACACCAACTCTCCATCTCAACCTTCAACCATTCGAACCTTACGTCGTTTTGCCATTTTCAGATGTCGTGTAAATCGGATTGGATTCTCACCGACTAATGAAGTGGCCATGGGAAGCTGTTTAGTGAAGTGATACTTCTTTTACTTATTAAATATTAATTCATTTACGTTTTAGGGGTCAATTGCCCAAGTTACGTCTTTCAATTAATTATTCTTTCAATGGTAAGGTCGTGGTGGAGATAAAAAAACCGGCAAAAAGAGGGAAGGTTCGAACGGTTGTAGGTTGAGATGAAGAGTTGGTGTCCGAGAGGATCGAAGTCTCGATAGCTCAAGTGGTAGAGTAGCGGCGTATTTAGCCGAAGGTCGTGGGTTCGAATCCCGCTCGTGACACTGACTTTTTTTATCCCAACCAAGACATAACATGGAAAGAATAATTAATTGACTAATAAATACATTCATCCAAGCGGTAACCACTCATTCTGTATGTACAGCTAAGAATGTGGAGCCACTGGCGCATTTAATAATACGACATTGCCACCGCCCATTCACTACTTCTACTTCTAATATTACTGCTTTAATGTAATGTTTTATATATANTATATACAATTCTTATCTAATACTTCTACTATAATTTAATTTTCGCTCATGCCACTGTTGCAAGATTTTCGGTTCCCCTGTCCTAACTGCACTGGCTATTAGGTCTTCCTCTCTAAATATTCGCACATCACAATGAGATTTCTGTATCTAAACTTATTTTTAAATGTCATTCCTTTTCCCGAAGACAAATAACGTGGAGATGTTTTTCCGTTGAAGAAATGTCGTGCTTTTGCGGCATTTTTTAATACAAACTTTTAATAGCAGGGCCGCGCGGATAAACGAGAGACTGGGGTTGTTGCGATAAATACGTGAAAACTAAAGGAAAATCAGAGAACAAGCTCTGATTCCAATTTCTTTTGTCTCCAGTTGATTGGATCCACGTTTACTTTTCCCGAACTAATTGATTAATCCTAATTGTTTTCAAAATAATTTTTAGAAGGTTAACTTGTAATACGGTTACATTTTAAATATAACAAGTCATTAAAAAAATAGGTAGCTCTAATAGTAAAACGTAATATTTTAAAGAAAATTCGCCGCAAACATGATTATCGATTAGCACGAATTTCTCCAAGCCTTTGATGAAGGCTTATTAAGGTAAACGAAAATGATTTCAATATATTTACAATTTTTATTTACACCCTTATAATATTTATGTTATTTATTATAATACTTTTCTGACAAAATAAAATATAAATTAATACATGTTAATCCGTCTTTTCTTGTTGCCTCCTCCTTTGGGGCCTCTTTCTCGATTTTCTTGTAGCTGCGTCTGTGTAAACTTCGGTGCTTCTGGAATTAGTTGGGACTGACTCTTGTGTTGATTCCTTCGTGTTTTCTGTAGAAAGAGGAAGCGCGGTCGACGGCGCAGTCGGAACGGTTTGAGTAGTCGGAGTCGTCGTGCTTTCGTACGACCCTAGGTGGTGAAAATCGTCCGATGCCCCTGTATGGCTGTTGGTCCGAGGGAGACCATCGTATTTGTATTCGTTAGGTTCGCTCTCGTAATCCTGGGGCGTTGTTTGTACTGGGCTAAAACCTGAATAGTAGTCTTCCGAAGGATATACCTCCTGTGTCGTCTGAAAATTAACGAAATGTTGGCTCTCTTGGATAGGTACCGCTTTAAAATAAGTAAATTGGGGAACCTGATAGGCCATACTGCGGTAATCCTGTTGTTTTTCTTCTTCCGGCAAGTATTTTTCTGTGTATAGCAATTGTTGATCGAACGTCGCATGCTCCTGCGACGCCTGGGGCTGCTGCTCGTCGTAATAGCTCGGAGGTAATGTTTGATGAATCTGCTCTATTTGTTGACTATACTGAGGGCTTTGTTCAAATGTTGGGTATCTTTGGGTGATATATTGAATCCTAACGCCGTTTTCCTCTGTGTAATTCTTGATTTCGGAAGCTGCCGTTGCCTCTCCTATCTCACTTGATTCAACCTTCTGGAAACTGATTCCTGAAGAAGCGCTCGACTGTGATCCTTTCTGAGGATGAATGTTGTAAAACTGGTAATTTCTAGTTGGCTTATCCTTATCTACCTCTACAACCGACTTGAAACTCTGACTCAACATTTCTTGATGCTGAGAGTTGGGAGCTTTCGTCGGTGCAAACTGCGGAGCTTTGACTTCGAATAGAGGTGTATTGTGATTAGAGTATTCGGGTTTCTTTGTTTCATATTTTATGTGATATTGCTCTTTCACCGGAGCGAATTCGAACTTATATTCTTGCTTCTTTGGATCAAATTTGAGCGTATATGCTTCCTTTTGAAGGGAAGGTTTGGTTCCTCTACCTACGTTTGAGAAACTGCTTGCAGTTTTCACATCCGGCAGGACATATCTGTAATGGGTGCCGGCTTGAGTTGAATATGCGATCGGTTGCTTAGACGGTAATACAAATTGCTGTTTTGGTATCCAATCGCTGGAATTTTCCATACTACTTGCCTTGATCCCCGATACATGGATCGTTCCAAAATCTATTGGAGTCGATGATGAGTACGAATCTTGGGAGCCTGGAAGAAACGAAATTACCTTGTGTTTACCTTGCGTTATTATATTTGACGTCTCGGCGTCGTAAGTGCTAGGTGTGAAATTGTTGATTTTCGAGGAACTGATTACTTGCACTGGCTTAAGTTGTTGTTGTTGTTGTTTTTGTTGTTGCTGATATTGCATCTGCTGGTGTTGTTGGTGGTGGTAGTTTTGTTGCTGCTGCTTTTGCTGCTGCTGCGGCTGTTGTTGTTGTTGCTGCTGCTGATGTTGCACCTGCTGCTGCTGCTGCTGCTGCTGCTGCTGCTGCTGTTGTTGTTGTTGTTGTTGTTGTTGTTGTTGTTGTTGCTGCTGCTGATGTTGCACCTGCTGCTGCTGCTGTTGTTGTTGTTGTTGTTGTTGTTGTTGTTGTTGTTGTTGTTGTTGCTGTTGTTTTTGGTGCAGCTGTTGCTGCTGCTGCTGCTGCTGTTGTTGTTGTTGTTGCTTCTGTTGCTGTTGTTGATGCTGCTGCTGTTGTTGTTGTTTTTCTACCTGCTGTTGATGTTGTTGTTGCGAAAAGTCATCTACATCCGTTTGTTTAACTGGTTTCTCGTTGTACGATTGTACTTGCTGAAGCATAGGGCTTTTAACGGATATTTTCATAGGTATCGGTACAGGTCTTTCTACTGGATAGAATAGAGGTTTGTCGAATGGGATGTGAACTGCGTAAGGCCTTTCATATGGAATTTTTACTTGGTAAGGTATATGCTTTTCTACTGTATAAGGCACTTTCTTTTCCACTAATATCGGTATTGGATTACTGACATGAACAGGATATGGTTTATCGACTGGTACTTTATACGGAACGGGAATGTGTTTTTCGATCGTGTAGGGTTGCGGTACTTGTACTTTGAACGGATACGGGATTGGTTTCGTTACCTCTACTATATAAGGTTTCGGTACGAATACAGTGTACGGTCTCCTGACTGGCACTTTGACGGGGAAAGGTACTTTCTTCTCGACGTGTACGGGATAAGGCATAGGCACTCTTTTAGTCACGATGTAAGTCTTGACGTTCTCGTGTACCTCCGCTTTGCTAAAAGCAGGCATTTTCGGTTCTGCAAACTCCGAAAAGCTGGATAATCCATCTCTCGAACTGATCCCCTGATTAACGAACTCTTCAATGTTCTCTCCAGAAACATAACCGAGGAAAAACAACACTAAAATACACCTTAACATCTCGAACCACAGACTCCGAATGACCATGAAACGAGGCGTGCTCCCCTTTTTGTAACACACGCTCTCCTCTCGACTTAATTGTTCCGTTGAACGGAGTGAAAAGCGAGGGCGCAGAAAGTATAAACTTCATCCGCTTCATCTCTTATCAGGAATACGAGCCCAATTATTACCATATAGATGCGTGGGAGAGATAGCGTGCAGACGATTATAGCCGGCAGTTAACAAGTGGAACCTGCTCAATGCAAGGATAATTCATACTAGAATAAGGAATGAAGTACTCACTAATCTGATATCTCCGGGAAGAATCATTTACATGGTACAAAACGCACAATTTTTGCAAATGACGTTGAGGCTAAATTAAGAACAACCACTTGCCTTTGTGTGTAAGTGTTCTGACACGTAGGAATGAATCCAATTGGCAGATAGTATAAATAACCCTTCACCTTTAACCTTTACCTTACGGTACTAACAAAGAAAGTTGTAGGCAAATTTAAAAGTATTGGTGTTGTGAGGCTATAAAGTAACAATGCTCCTATAAAGAGTCGCGAATCGTCATCTTATTTTTCTTTGTACATTTTCGATACAATTTGTAATAATAAATGAAATGCAAAGTTATAACGCAATAACCTGAACGATTTTTCACGTAAAAGGTGCAAAAATCAATTTTACTTTATGTAAAAAGATTACAAGATATACTTTATGTAAAACGTAATATATCAGTTTAACAAATTTTATTTTAAATAAATCAAAATCGTTAAATATTAAAACCAATGTAGAAAACATAGCAAAAATCGTATAAATTTAGAGTTAAGAGTAAATTAGGAGGGAGCTAACTATCTTACAGTAAGTATGTAAATTATATGACCTAATGTAAATGTGGCGACATTTATTTGCAGACTTTCCTCCACGCCGTCCTTCTTCATGCGATGAAACAACGGATGTGCTCTGTATTCAATAGCGGTCTCAAATGTATGTTTAATGACTTACCCTTTTTTGCGCATAGATTCCATTTGTTAGTTTATTGTCTTTTTCTTGTTGGCATCAGCAAGGAAATGAAAATTTTCCCTCTCTCTCTCCCTTTCATTCTTTCCCTATCTCTATTTGCTTGTCTCGTTTTCTCACTTTAGCTATTTGTTTACCAGATCTTCATTTTTATAATTCTCCAGCTTTATATCAATCTCTGTTCTTCCCTCTCAATCTCAACCACCATAAGTACTTCTTCCTCTCTAACACTATTTGTCTCTTCGCCTTTATATTAGTTTCTTAATCCCTCTCACTTTTTCTTTCTCTCGTCTCTAGTTTATCTGTATTTTTTCCACGTTTATCTCAATCAACGCACAAACCCCCTATTTCTCTTTCACTCCCTATCTCTATTTACTTTCTCTATTTTTCTTTTATTTTCGCTTCTTCTGTTTTTAACTATCCAGATTTATATTACTTCATATATAAATATCTTCCTCCTTCTCACCCTTTTTAGCCCTCTCTCTCTCTCAATTTCTTTCACTCTTTTTCTCTTTCTCTCTCTCCCTTTTCTCTCTCTCCCTCTCACTCTCTCTCTCTCTCTCTCTCTCTCTCTCTCTCTCTCTCTGTCTACCTATCTATCTCTCTCTCTCTCCCTCTCTCTTTTTCAAACACAAAAATTTCTAAAAGTTGTTGTGAGTTCCAGATCAACCATCTTATTTAACATAATTAACATAACATAATTCAACTCATTCAATTAATTAAAAATTTTAGTTGAGATAAAAAAGTCAGTGTCACGAGCTAGTAGAATGGATCGAGGTCACGATAGCTCAAGTGGTAGAGTAGCGGCGTATCTAGCCGAAGGTCATGGGTTCGAATCCCGCTCGTGACACTGATTTTCTTATCTCAACTAAAATCCTTAATTAATTAAAAGATATTAATTGGTCAGGCGGATCACGAAAATTAGTGAATAGAACACTCAGTTCAAACTGAAAAATTAAAATTTCTCAAGGATTAGTTTATGTAAGCATTTAAAAAATTTTATGGAGCTCAACTGAAAGTCCGACTGAAATCCTGGTAGAACCGTTGGATTACAGGAAAAATGACTTTAGAATTTTATTTACTATTTTTATGAAATTCACCTCACAGAAATTGATATTACACATACTATTTGTATGTGTATACATTTAAAAATACATTTTTTTAAAATAGCATAATTCCTAGTTACCAAGCTATGATCTGGTACGTGTTCCGTTTAACACCCTTTGCATGTACGAAAGTATGGGTGAATTATAAAAGAATGGCATAATTTTTTATTTCAAAGTGAAGAACATAATAAAAATCACTAATGAAAATAATTCAGTAATCATCCCGTTATGTAAAGAAATTTTATCATACATTGTTGATCCAGTAATGACTTAATTGCTTTTCACACGCGTTCGGGGACATCCGAAAAAGAGATGAAAAATATTTAATTGTACTCTATTTATTTCCGGCCTTCCTTTCCTGCCATTTAAAATGACAACATAGTAGCGAAGATGAACGATACGAAAGATAGCATTGGAAGTGAACGACCTCCCATGCCATTTCCGGCACACGCAAGGCCATTGTCAAACCCGTCTCTATCTAATTCGTGCAATTCACAGCCGACACAGTCTGCGAGAAAAAAAAATATCGATTAGACGGCAACAGGTTGGACCTGCATGATGAATTCCTTCGTGCAAAAGTAACTCGATTATTCATTGTAACAAAAAGAATGGCGGAAGCAACAATAGTAGTTTTTTTATTATTAAATTAATAGTAAGATTGACTGGAAGCACCGCAACCATTTAGCCGTTCCGATTCTGAACCTCTCTGTATACGAAAAACAATGCTTTTTATACCCCAATTCCTACCAGTTACGTCACAGAGATTAAAATTCTTTTTCTCTTATTTTGTAATATATACATATAGTATTTGTGTGCTCTGTGATGGTGTAGTAATATTAGTTTTACTCGTGGTCGTACAGAAACTGTAGTGTACTGTTAATTAGATACATACGTGCATTGAGAGAGAGAAAGAGAGAGAGTGAGAAAGAAAGTGGGTGAGAGGAAGGAAGAGATTGATATAAACGTGGAGAGTTAGATAAAGACTAATAAAGTAAAAAAGTTCCACAAGTAGCTGAGTAAAAGAGAGAGAAAGGGAGAGAGAGAGAGAGATGTCTACTAGCGGATGCGTGCGTGCACGCGCGCGTGAGTGTGAGTTGTTAAGAAAACGAAAGACAGACATAGAACGATAGGACATTTTTTCATGAGACCAAAGAAAACAAAAAAGGAAAAAAGAGAAAATGTTTGGGAGAGAAATGGACAGAAAGAAAGATAGATAGACAGATTGAGAGAGAGAAAAAGAGAAAGAGAGAGAGAGAGACAGAGAGAGAGAGAGAGAAAGAGAGAGAGAGACAGACAGAGAGAGAGAGAGAGAGAGAGAGAGAGAGAGAGAGACAGACAGACAGACAGACAGACAGAGAGAGAGAGAGAGAGAGAGAGAGAGAGAGAGACAGACAGACAGACACAGAGAGACAGACAGAGAGAGAGAGAGAGAGAGAGAGAGAGAGAGAGAGAGAGAGAGAGAGAGAGACAGACAGACAGACAGAGACAGAGAGAGAGAATAATAATTAAATAAACAAAATGATTATGAAACATACTATTTTTAGCTTTTATCAGTTTTACTAAATTTAACATATAGTGGGTAATATACAATATATCTGACCTAACGTAGCTGTGTTACAAACAATGCAAGATTTTACAGTAACTACAATTTAAAAAAAAATGCGAATAAGCATAAAATCTTGAAGTAGATACATAAAAGAAAACATTAAAAAAAAAGTGAAAAATGTATAATTATACAATAACCTTATAACAAGTGTTGTGTGTACAAATGAACGTATCAAAGAAGTATTTGCTACAGAAAAAAATTATTAAATTTAAATTAAAAAAACAAAATCCAAAATAACACTTAATAAGATAAGATTTTTGTAAATATAATTTAAAATTTATATGAAAACATAATATTAAACTTAGATGTAGATTGATAAGCACAGGAGACGATTATACTTATTTTTAATAAGTATTTTGAATAATTTTTCGTTGTTTAGATTTTTTATTTCTGATAGTATATTGTTCATCATCCTAATACATTTTTAGTAAAAAAAGAGTTGCTAATTCTTTTGTTTGAGTACTAATATTATATACATTATAGAAATGTTTATAATTTTCATATAAATATTTTATAGTTTTATATTTAAATATTTTGTAAATTAAGGTACTAATTGCTAAAGTTTCTACATCTTTCAATTTAAGGATGCTTAATGGTTTATATTTGCCATAAATTTTATCATCATTTTTGTGATAACGAGAAAGAGAGAGAAGTAAGAGAGAGAGGGGGGATAAACAGAAAGAAAGAGAATTTGATTAATTTTGATTTATTTAAACAAAGAAAGTCAAGTATCTTGGACCATTCTACCACAGAACTTGAATAATAGATTTTACATTATATTTTCCATGTAGATTCCTTTGATATTTCCAAATATTTTTTAAAAACTTTGTTTTTGTTGTTTGTTTTAAAAACTCTTTCTTTCTTACTCTCTTTATCTCGATGAGTCGATGACCCGACCTATTTGCTTGCAACGTTTTGTGTATGAAAGGTTTTTTAATATTCATTTTGTTCTAACGATGATCAAAAAAATATGGCGAAGCGGACTTCAAAGCGATGTCATCAGGGTTTGTAAGACGTGCGATGCGAAAATGTGAGTACTCAACAACACCGGTACAATTGCAATTGCCAAAAAAAGAATCAATTGCCGAATGGATCAATTTCAAAGATTCATATTTGATTGAACAACGCCCTAGGACAAAGGAGGGCAAATGATACAGCAAACAAAGTCTCGCCTAAAATTACAAGACATTATCGGTCACAACTCGATAATTTCTTGGTAGTAAATATACAGCGCACTATGTAAAAAACTAATTTTATTTTTAATGTATACAACTCGAGATTTAAGTGGGATGGAAGAGAGGGAGAGACCTAGAGAAAGAGAGATAAGAACAGGAAAGCGATTGATTTACTGTAAAAGAAATTGTACTTAGATGTAAAGGAAGCATGTCGGTATGTAGGACAGGGAGAAAAGTAAAAATTGAGCATTTGATTAAAACGTACAAATTTAACAAACTTAAGTATATAATGATTGAGAGCGGGAACAGAAAATAGTAAAATAGTTTGTAAACATGAGTATAAAATTTAAAATTAAAAACTTATATATAAAAATAATTTCATAAACTAGCTATTAATATAAAGAACAATAATTTCAATTACTTTATAATGTATGTTATATTATGTTTATTGTTATGTTATATTATTGTTTATTCTGTTTTTATAATGTTGGCGCATATTTAAAACACGTCTCTTCGAAATTAATATTTAAAAACAATAATGTGAATTTCACTTTATTTCAATTCACGTCGACATTGCTGTAAATAATGTTGCTGATGAGCAAGACCCTCCATATCTACAAAAACCAAGAAGAATTCTCCCTCCACCGAATGTCACTTTCTTTTGCATGAGCGAAAGGGGAAAACT